>NC_060282.1:75069119-75235129 GCF_021613505.1 Equus quagga
AATGTATAACTCTTCCATTTAAGGCTGTTATGTGATAGCAATAGCAGGCAGCCAACATAGAGCAATTGCAATTACTTTCTAGATGAAAGGAAGAAAGAATTAAAGCTCTCTTTGTATTAAAAAAGCAAAAAAAGACTTGCTACCATCAAGGCAAAGAAAATTTTACAAATTTGTTGAGCTAGCTCAAATTTATGTAACAAAAGATTAGTACGTGTAGGGTTTTATCCATTTGAGATTCAAATTAAACAAATTAAAACATTAAATGGATTTTCTTCTGAGAATTACTCTTTTGACATATAAAAAAACTAAAGATAGAACAACATCATTGGAGAGTTCTTGCTGAAATTGTCTTAGCCCCTCTGATCTAGCACAGCATTAGCCAAATGACCATCAAGACATTTTCTAAGAGACCTGGGCTGAAAGTCATAAGTTCTTGAACTTAGTTCGGACTCTGGCCGGCTGTGTTATCTTGGACAAGTCCTTTAACTTCTCTGAACCTTGGTTTTGCACTAGCAAAATTAGCTATTTTGATGATATATCTTCTAAAGCAGCATGTCCAATGGAAATATAATATGAGCATGTATATCATTTTAAATTTTCTAGTAGTCACATTTAAAAAAGTGAAAAGAAACAGATAAAATAAATTTCATAATATATTTTATTTAACCCAATATATCCAAAATAGTGTCATTTCAACATGTAATCAATATATAAAATTAGCAGTGATGTATTTTACCTTCTTTTTGTTTACAATCTGGTGTGTATATTACACTTACTGCACTTCTAATTTCGGAGGTTAAATTTCACTGGAAATACTTGATCTGTATTTAGATAAAATAAAATTACAGTTGAAAAGGTAGATTCACATACCCAAGTTGTTCAAACATATTTAACATATTCCAGGGGCCAGCCCCGTGGCCGAGTGGTTAAGTTCGCCCACTCTGCTGCGATGGCCCAGGGTTTCACCGGTTCGAATCCTGGGTGTGGACATGGCACCGCTCATCAGGCCATGATGAGGCAGCATCCCACATGCCACAACTAGAAGGACCCACAACTAGAATATACAACTATGTACTGGGGGACTTTGGGGAGAAAAAGGAAAAAAAAAAAATCCAGTAATGGAATCAAATGTTACTTTTCAAATTTAAATCAAATTAATTAAAATTAAATAAAACTAAAAATCCAGTTCTTCAGTTACATTAGCCACATTTCCAGTGCTCAATATCCTTACTGAGTTTCTGACTACTCTGTTAGACGGTGTAGTTCTAAAATCTCTGCTCCCTCCACTTCTCCCTCTGTGAAGCTTACGGAGCAGGTGCTTCCTTAAAAAAGGAAAGATCAACAGGATTCTCATCATTTCAGGAGAATAGTGATTATCAAGGGAGATATGGTTCCTTGTGCCACCCCCTCCACCAAGACACTGTTTCTCATGGATGAAGTTCATAAGCTCTCTTGCTTTTCCAGCCTGCTGATGGAAACATTTTCAGATTGGTGGGTTTAGTGGGAAAATAATCTTTCCACTCTGTCTTTGACAGATACTTAAAGAAATAACTACTTCTCTTACTACTTTAATATGAGATTTACTAAATAAGATGTGTATAAAGATATTAATGGCAATGTTGCATGAAATAGCAAAGGAAAAATATAAATGTCTACAATCAGAGAAAAGATACTTAAAATGCAGTATCCTCAACTATTGGGATATCATACTTCGGTCAAAAGCAATGCATTCAATTTCCATAAATAAACATGGATCAAATGGTAAGTTCAAAAACATAAAATTGTATGAAAGGCT
This sequence comes from Equus quagga, assembly GCF_021613505.1. Lineage (NCBI taxonomy): Eukaryota > Metazoa > Chordata > Mammalia > Perissodactyla > Equidae > Equus > Equus quagga. The sequence continues at coordinate 75,070,915 of NC_060282.1, forward strand.
TAGGAGGCAAAAGGAAAAGCAGGATTTACAATGCATATGACAAACAATAGCGTGGGTTGTTTAAGGTCGTGGACAGTCGATTGGAAAAATACATCTTGATGCAGGAGGATGGGTGTTTACAGAAACAGGGACTGGAGTGGACTGGGGTTTAAAAACACAAAGAGAAAGTGTGACTACAAAACAAGAAATATGAGATTGTTCTACAAAACATGAAATGAGATTGTGCCACAAGACAAGAAGAGGATCATATCAGTATCTGTCGAATTCTGTGCACTTGATGTCTCCATATAAAATTTAAAATACGTAATACAAGTCCTCTAATGGGAATCTTATATATTCACAGTCCCGCAGAGAGCTGATATTGTAGATAGAGAGAGAGATACATACACAGGAAATTATGATTCTGCATAAGAAATGAAAACTATGACATAATTCGCAAATGTCTCTGATGGTTAAAACAACAGTGTATCTAATGGGGAGACTTTTTTAAGTGGAGCCTTGGAAAAAATAGAAAATAAATATATTTGCATACGTATTTCTGATAATTTTTAAAAGCACACTTAGTTAGCATGATGCCCATTTCGGTGTTATTAGTAGTAAGATAAAATGAGAGAGGAAAAGCTAACATTTTGTAAAGACCCACTATGTGCCAACCAGACTGTGTATCAATTATGTTATGGATTATCACATTTTATCTTTTCAGTGACTCTCTGAGGTAAACGTTATTCCCATTTTACACATGAGAAAACCAAAGCTTGGGGAGGTTGAGAAACTTTCTCAGTGTCACCAGCCAGTCTGTCTGGGAGCAGGATTTATACATAAGTGTTACTCCAAAGCCTATGCCTCTCCCATGTCCCATGGTAACTCCACAGTAAAATTATGTCTCTGCCTCTGAACAGGAAAGTTATAGAAAGCCCTTTCTTGTTAACAGCTGCCAAATCCAGAATAGAAGCTTCTGGACTTAAAGAAAATTAGGGCCATCGTAGAATTGCTCTGCTCTTCTCTCCAACCTAAAACCTTTCAAGATGCTTCCTTGATACTTGTCACACCTGTCCCCTCCCCACTTCAGCCTCAAGGTCAGCCACTTGCGTTAGTTCCATTCTTCATCACTTCCTGCCTTGATTTATCTTCCTAATTGATTTCCTTCCTTCCAGCAAACACCCCCTTTATTCCATATTCAAAGTGTTGCTACAGTGATCTATCTGAAATGTATATGCTCCCACGTTGTCTCTCTGCTTAAATCGCCTCAGTGGTTTTCCTTCAGAACAAAATTCAAATTCTGTAGATAAAAAGGAAAGACGCCTCAAACATGTACACCTCTTCCACCTCTATTCCCTCTTCCTAGAATGGTTACTTCTATCTTTTCTGTCCAATAACTCAACCTTTGCTCTTCAAGGTATGTTTGAGCAACATGTCCTCCAGGAAACCTCCTTTGCCCTGACCTGAGAGGACAGGTGTTAGGTCCATTTCGTCTGTGCTTTGCACAAGCCCTTTGTCGTGCTGTGCTATAATTGTTTTATTTACTGGTCTGTCTCTCCCATTGTTTCAGTTCCTAGGTTTTTCATTGTTATTCTCAGCAATTAGCAAAGTGCCTGAGTAAGAGCTCAGTAAATGTTTCTTGAACAGTGAAATTAATTTAATGGGATATAACCTAAATACAAACTGAGTTTCCCTGTCTATATTTGTCAAGGTTCTTTCTCTTGGATCCAACATCCTCATTACCTCTCTTCCCAACATACATTTGGCTTTAGGGAGAGAAGGGAGTCATTTCTCACCATATGACTCTTACGTTCTCTACTCCTTTGCTTAGTCTTATAGGCTTGTGGTGGTGGTTTGTAGGGCAAGGCGGGGAGGAGAGATTGGGATAATAGTTGGGGACGTCAGTGCTAGCTCTGCTGTCTGTTGGGAATTCCTAATGGAAGAGCAGCACCCAGCTACTTTTATAATATGGAATACTTAATGCATCATTCTCCACAGCTTAAACCCACACATCAGTTCTTGTGCAGTGGGAAAAATTCCACTCTATATCCTATTATGCTATAGTCCCATGTACAACTGTAGCCACTCTCTGTTCTCAAATAGGAGCTTATCGACTTTGTTCCCAGTACCATTCCCAGGGATTATGGTCTCTAAATCTGTCCTCCAAGACCAGAGTCTACCCAGGAATATCCTTGCCTCTTAATCTGGGCAAGATCTCAGCTTGATATGCTGCAAACTATAAAATAAACAGAAATTTAACACTGTCAATACACTCTAATAAAATAGTATAAGATGAGTAAAGAGTAGACGAAAAACTAGTCATACACTAGAACAAGCTAAGAAACACAGGTAGAGGCTACAGTTTTCATTTCTCCCACTAGTTATTTCCACCACTAGGTATGCTGGCTTACTCATGACTTCCTTCATTACAGCACTCATTCATTTTCCCTTTGACGTAGGCTAGCACCTTGATTGATTAAGGTCCTTTGTCTTGTGAGGTGATCCAATTTTTTATTCCTAAGGAATCTATGACCTTAGTGGTTCTTCATGAATAAAATTGCAAAAGGCTTTAGTCAAATTTTTCCACTAATTACGGCAGTGAAAGAGGTGTGCTGATGATCCATGTTTCCCTCTTATACTTTCCAGCTCCATCCTTAAGGTCAGATTCCGTTGTCCCAGCCAATACAATTTATGCCAGATCTCTTAATCATAAACCTGGGCATGGCCAGGTGATATCTCAGAAACATTGGATATTAATGAAACCAAAACAAAATCAAGTATTCTGTAGGAATTGTTTCTCCCTTGGATTCTTAATCTCTATAAGAAAGGAAACTACTACAACATAATAAAAGCCAATATAAAAAACCTACAGCTAACATAGTCAATGATGAAAGACTGAGAGCTTTTCTCTAAGATCAGGAATAAGACAAAGATGCTAGCTTTTGTCTCTTCTATTCAACATAGTACTAGAAGTCCTACCCAGAGAAATCAGGCAAGAAAAAGAAATAAAAGGCATCCAAATTGGCAAGGAAGAAGTGAAATTATCTCAGTTCACAGGTGACATGATCTTATGTGTAGAAATCCTTAACGATTCTACACACACACCAAAAAAATTAGTACTATTAAACAAACTCAGCAAAGTTGCAAGATAGAATATCAACATGCAAAAATTAGTTGCATTTCCATACACGAACAGTGAACAACCCAAAAGGGAAAATAACAAAACAATTTCATTTACAAAAGCATAAAATAGAACAAAATACTTAGGAATAAACTTAACCATGGAGGCAAAAATTTGTGCACTGAAAACTATAGAACGTTGTTGAAAGAAATTAAAAACGCCAATAAATGGAAGACGTTTCATGGATTGGAAGAGTTAATATTGTTAAGATGGCAATAGGACTCAAAGTAATCTTCAGATCAATTCAATCCCTGTCAAAATACTAAGGATTTTTTTGCAGAAATAGAAAAATCCATCCTAAAATTCATATGGAATCTTAAGGGACACTGAATAGCCAAAACAATCTTTAAAAAGAGAATGAAGTTGTAGGTCTCACACCACCTGATTTAAAAATTTACCATAAAGCTACAGTCATTAACATAGTGTAGTACTGGCATAAAAGCAAACATGCAGACCAATAGAATAAAACAGAGAGCCCAGATATAAACTCTCACAAATCTGGTCAAATGATTTTCAACAAGGATACTAAGACCATTTAATGAGGAAAGGACAGTCTTCAACAAATAGTGTTGGGAAAGCTGGATATCCATGTACAAAACAACAAAGTAGGACCCTTACCTTACACCATGTTGGAAGTCAACTCAAAATGAATAAAAGACCTAAACGTAAGAGTTGAAACTATAAAACTCTTAGACGAAAGCATGGGGCAAAAGTTTCATGACATTGGGTTTGGCAACGGTTTCCTGGATATGACACCAAAAGCACAGACAGCAAAAGAAAAAACAAATTGGGCTACATCCAAATTTTAAAATTTTGTACATTGAAGGACATTATCAACAGAGTGAAAAAGCAACCCACAGAATGGGAGAAAATATTTGCAAACCATACATCTGATAAGGGATTAATATCAAGAAGATATAAATAACTCCTACATCTCCACAGTAAAAAAACCTAAGCTATCCAATTCAAAAATGGGCAAAGGACTTGAATAGACATTTCTCCAAGGAAGATATACAAATGGCCAAAATGCACATAAAAAGATATTTAACATCACTAATCATTAGGAAAATGTAAATGAAAACCACAATGAGATACCACTTCATACCCATTAGGATGACTATCATCATCAAAAAAAAATAACCCAATAAAAACAAAAGAACAGAAAACAGCAAGGGTAGGCGAGGATGCAGGTGAGGAGAAATTGAACCCTCGTGGACTCCTGCTGGGAATGTAAACTGGTGCAGCTGCTACGGAAAACAGTATGGCAGTTCCTCAAAATATTAAAAATAGAATTGCCAAATGATTCAGCAATTCCACTTCTGGGTGTACACCCAAATGAATTGAAAGCAGAGACTAGAAGAGACACCCATGTTCGTAGCAGCATTATTGACAATAGCCAAAAGATGGAAGCAACCCACATGGCCATTGACATAGGAATGGATAAACAAAATATGATGCATATATAGAATATAGAATATTATTCAGTCTTAAAAAGTAAGGAAATTCTGACCCATGCTGCAACACGGATGAACCTTGAAGACATGGACGAGTCCTCTATAATTCTACTTTCATGAGGTACCTAGAATAGTCAAGTGCATAAACACAGAAAGTAGAATGGTAGTTGCCAGGAGCTGAGGGGAGAGGAAGACTGAGTTAGTGCTTAATGGGCATGGAGGTTCAGTTTGGGAAGATGAAAAAGTTCTGGAGATGGATAGTAGTGAGAGTTACACAACATGAATATATTAATGCCACTGAATTATACACTTGAAAATAGTTAAAATGCTGAATTTTATTTTATGTATATTTTACCATAATAAAAAACCAAAACTACATCTCTCAAACAGTAGAACTCAGGGTCTTAGATATAGAAAACCATTAAGCATCATTAAATGTGATGATAAACATATGATAGATTCTGACTAATAGAAGATACTGTATCCAGCAGAAGAGCACCCAGTTCTGAAGAATGTGGACTTTCAGGATGCTGCAGCTGGGGCTTCAATCACCATTTTCTTTATTGTCTAAACCTAGTGCTTTTGGATAAAGGGGATGTAAGGTAAGATCTGGGAATCCCACTGATATCTTCCCATTGGTTTACTTCTTTCATTGCGAAATCTGTGGGTGATCACATTAAGATGCATAAGGCATAATGTTAAGTTTAGACACGGTGGTGCTATGCCAAGAATTACAAATAGAGAATGTTAATCAAAATCAGACGGGTTAAAGTGTTTATGCTGGAAAGGACAAATTGCTGCCTAGTCCTCATCTGAAGATGCTTGATTTAATCTGCTTTACACCAGCAGCTGACGTGTCCACTGAAAGTAGATGCCACATTGAGAACCTGGAATTGTTGGCTGCTGTTAACAAATTCAACCCTCAGCAGAAGCAGCGGCCGCACCAAACTTGGAGAGGGTTTTGTCTCTGCATAGTTTATCTCTAGGCTCTGTGGAACGTATATTGAAAACCCCTGAAAAAATAGAAAGACCTCCAGAGTAAGAGTCATCCATCTTTTAAGCACAGCTCTGCCACTAAATGCCATTGGGGCCATCAGGAAATCACTCACTCTCTCTGAGATGAGTTTCCTCATCTGTAAATTGAAGTTGTTAATGCCCATCCCTTTCATTTCCGGAAGCCCATAATCTACTGCTGATCCATCCATAATGGTAGTGGGTCAGTCTGGCTGATCCACAGTTTCTTAACGGGAGTAGGAAAAAATCCAGGCAAAATATTTTTAACTCTTTAGGAAAAAAGCACACTCCGTTTAGAAACATTTAACTTACAAACCAATGATGCTGGTGATGACTCTGTCTTGATTTAGGGACTTGAATACACATATAAAAGCAAGTTTTGTTTCCACTATGTTATGTACTTAATTTTCTTCTCACACCTAAATAATGCTTTCTTCCTTTTTGGTGCAATGATTGTACAGACCTCATAGAGAAGAATGGGAATTTATTCTTCCCTTCTGTACAAATGGGCTTCCAGTAAGGTAACACATCTCTCTCCATCCATCCAAGGTTCTCCTCAACTGATCCTTTTCAATAAAAGACTTCCACTGCCCACTTTTTTCAGGGTCTCCTGGTCCCTCCAGCTCTGCCTTTCACTCAACGCCCTAATCAGTTCTCACTTTGTTCCTTGTCCATATCTGTGGGCAAGTCCTACCCAAGCCCACACTTTCAGGAAAACCCGACTGGCTTAGAGTCCACGCTATCAACACATGCAACCAGTGGGAAGTAGGAAAGTTCTTGATGCATTCTGTTCACCATAACTTCTTCTCCTCCTTGGGATGGCTACAGAACAAAAGCGTTTCTCCTGGACACTTTCTGTAACACCAACAGTTTTATAGCAACGGCAGAGAATGCAGCACAATGAAAACTTACTTCCCCTTCTGTGCACATAATTCCAAGTAACAGTGAGTGACAGAATTTGTGTCATCCCCAGCAAAATTTACAGTCATAAGACCTAGTTTTAGTTTGCTAATTAGTAGTTCCAAGACCTTGGGGAAGTATCTTAACACCTGATAGCTTCCATTTCTTCATCTTTTAACGAGGAGTAAAGTTGTTGTATGAATAGAAAGAATGGATGAAAGCTTCTAGCATAGTGCCTGGACCTGAAAAGGCATCCACTAGATGTTAGTTCTTATTATTTTGTAGAAAGCTTCTTGCTTGGAGTTTGCAGTTCACTAATTGTTTATCTTTTGCCTTAAAAGAATATTTTAATAGATAGGCTGCTTTGAGGCCTGGTACTTATAGCTGCTGCATAGTTGGGCAAAGTATTCTTTGCACAAACCTAGAATTCCATTGTACATCATAGTCACTGTTATTTTGTACAATTATTCTGAAAACTTTCCAACAAATGACAATAATGAATCATGGGTTGCTTCTTGGGGGTATTAGCCTTTTTATTATTTAAAAAAATGGTTTGATCCTATCCTCTCCTTTTTTATCCAGTGCAGATCGTGTCCGGAAGCTGAATTTCATTAAATCAGTGTTTCCACCCATGGATCAACCAAAATAATCCATGTGCCAGGGCCACACCCTGGGCAATTCTGATTCAGTGGCCCCAGGGTGGGGTTTGAGAGTACATAATTTGAAAGGACTCCAGAAGCGATTCTGATCCACATCCCTGATTAACAAGAGCTGAATTTAATCAGTGCAGAAGGAGAGAAAGTGGGCTAGTACGAAGCTCAGCGGGTTTCTCAGTAGCATTCTTGATTCCTGGACTCGTGCACAGTTTCATAGAGATGAGAATAGAATTTTAATTGAGGTTCTATTTCCATGGGAACAAGAAACCCAGTGCTCCTTCATGTTCCCAATCATATCTGTAAAAAGGTATCCTATTGTTCGCTCCAAACAGCTGCAATGTGGTGAACACTACGGAAACTAATTTGCTGCTATCCAATGCCTAGAATAGAATACAGCTTGCACATTCATAATCGTAGAAAATGGAGTACCTGTGCAAGATTTCCCATCTCCGTGGATTATCCTCACAGACAAAGACAGTTAGAGCTGATGCCCACCTCTCTGATTCCACAAATAAAGAAATTGAAATCTATGGTGAATAAGGATTTTGCTTAAGGTCACAGCCAGGTGATTTTTTTCTTTTTGTTTTTTTGTTTGTATACTATATGTAATTAGCTCTTATTTTTCTTGTAGGGTAGAGAAATGAACATATTTTATAAAAAGTAGCAAAAAGAAAAAATTGTCAAAGTGCAATAGGATTGTCAGCAATCTTCAAAGAATCCAAGGTATTTATTATACTCCACAGTTCATAATGCTTTTCTGATTCCTTATTTTTCTGTAAATCCTCTAATGAAAATAAAATCCACTGGCAACTTGTGAAGTGTAAAGCATAATATAATACTGCTCTGTTTTCCTCTGGTCATAAAGAAGAACAACATCTTATCAATCACCATTTAACCACAACAGAATAAGAAGAGAAATTTGAATTTTTTTTGTTATTTTGTTTCTAACCAATATGTGAAACCTGTAAAGCACACACAAAGTAATAAATGGAATACTTGGTTTCAGAATCCAATTTATTTTTATATAATATTTCATAGATATTCTCACAAAATGCTTGTTGGAGAGTAGTTGTGAACAAAACAGATATAGATATTAATATCTGCTTTTACTTTCTTTTTTGCTTTTTACTTAATTTTGAGTATATTCAAAAAGAGTTTATATACTATGCGCAGGTGTTACCACCCAAGGGGGGAGGGGTCCACTGATAGCCACAAGACATGCCAATAGTCAGGAGGCAAGGTGGTAGGAGAGAAAGGACTTTATTACAGCTTGCTAGCAAGAGGGAAGATGGCTGACTCATGTCCGAAAGAACCATCTGCCAGAACAAAGACTACAGGCCAATTATATACGGGCTGGTCTCCAGGTGAGGGAGGCAGCTGGTCTCTGGGTGGGGCAGACATCTGGTCCCAGTTCCTGATAGTCCTTTGTTTTACTGGATATGCATCAGAGAATGGAACATCACCCTTTACCCTGATCTTTCAGTTGTCATTGATGATGGCTATCAGCATAGGCTCTCTGCCCCGAGCCATCACATTCCTAAGGAACTCTAAAGAACAAAGTTATCATCTGACAGCAGCTGGGTGGGGCCACAAAATCTACAGAGCATGTCTGGGCTGGTTAGTCAGAGGTCATTTAAAGTTACAATATAGTTTCCTTTCTACAATATGACTTCTCTTATGTCAACCTTGTGTTGAGCTGGTATCATAGGTATAAAAAGCAATATAAGGACCACCTGTGAAACTGCCACCAGCTTAAGAAATACGTAATTACCATTATCTTTGAAGCTCCTTCTCTGTCCTGAACTTATTCTAGTCTCTCTCCTCCTTCAGAAATAGGAAATATACTGAATTTTAGGCTTATCATTCCCTTGATTTTCTTCATAATTTTACCATGTATGTGCATATTTTTAAAGTTCATATAATAGGAATCTTACCATATATGTTCTGTTGCTCACTTTCGTAACTCAAAATACGTTCTTCATTCCCGATCACGTTTTTGAATAAAGTCCTGTTTCATTCATTTTCACTGCTAAAGTGCTACTTTGGTTGAATTTACCATAACTTATTCATTTCTTCTGTTAGACATTTGCATTGTTTCCAGTTTCTTGCTATTACAAGTGGCGCTTCTCTAGTCGTTCTTGTCCGTGTCTCCTGGTATGCAAGATTTCTTGAGGATGTGTTTAGCAATGAATGGAAACGCTGGATCTTAGGACATGTGCACTTCACCTTACTAAATATTATGCTTTTGTTTTTCAAAGAGATTATAGCAATTAACATACCCAGCAAATCTGTATGGGAATTTCTATTGCTTCGCAATAGGTGGGAATGACAATGTATCAACATGCAGTTTTAATCTGCATTTCTATGATTCCTAATGAGATTAAACATATTAGCAAATGTTAATTGGTCATTCCTGCTTCCAGCTTTGGCAAATACCTTCTCAATTCTTTTGCCCATTTTCCCACTGGAATGTTTGTCTCTTTTTAAAATTAATTTATTGGAGTTCTGGGTATATTCTGTATTCTGATCTCTTGTCAGTTCCAAATATATTCTAATTTATTGCTTGATTTTTAGTTGTGGAAGGGTCTCAGTAAATGAACTTTTTTTTTTCCTAAAGATTGGCACCTGGGCTAACAATTGTTGCCAATCTTCCTTTTTTCTTTTCCTGCTTTATCTCCCGAAACCCTCCCTGTACACAGTTGTATATCTTAGTTGCAGGTCCTTCTAGTTGTGGGATGTGGGATGCCGCCTCAATGTGGCCTGAGGAGCGGTGCCATGTCTGCGCCCAGGATCCGAACCCTGGGCCGCCGCAGCGGAGCGCGCAAACTTAACCACTCGACCACGAAACCGGCCCCTAAATGAACATTCTTAATTTTATTGTAGTTATATTTTTATGAATCATGTTCACTCCTGGGTCTTACCACAAAGATATTCTCCTAAGTTTTCTTCTAAAATTCTTACAGCTGTTTTTTACATGAGTCAAATCCATACGAATTTGCTTTTCCTGTATACCCCACTTGGTTTTTTTCCTAAATGGATAATCAATTCTCTCAGCAACCTTTATTGAAATATGTGCCATTCCTTCGCTGAATTTCCATGTCAGTTCTGTCATAAAGTAAATGTTCATTTATGTGTGGATTTGCTCTGGACAACAGAATTTATAGCCAAAGAGCAGGGAGGGAGTCAGTGGAGGGAAAATTAAAAGGAAACATCAGAGGTAGGAGGATTCTCGCCGAAGACAGGGCAGGGTGATCAAATACCAGCTGTGGGATGCTGAAGGATGAGGAATCTGATCAGTTATCAAGGGTGACCAGATATCGAGGTAGAGGGTTCTTGCTAAACTCTGCAGAGTTCTTGCTAAAACTAGATTTTACAATAAAGTGCACAGATGTGCCTAGGAGAGGTGCAAGAGCCGAATTAAAGTTTGGTCACGAGAGAATCTTTGTCAAGTCCTTGCCTTCTGGTTTTGCTGCCCATGTTTCTTCTGTATCTCATTCATGATGTTTTTGGGTTTTAGTGTATTTTGTGTGTGGGTATCTTTCTATCTGTTTTGGGTTTTGCAATTTTCTCTCTCAGCATTCTTTGAGAAACCTGTTGTAAGTCTGATGCTCACAGTTGTTCAGGTTGTGATTTTGCATAAACCCAAGAGGTGCTTTTCACACGCTGATTATAGCACTCTTGTAGAGCTACTACAAAATAGGGTTTTCTGAAGGCGGTGGCAAAGTTTTTGAAGTAGGAGAAACTTTTTCTAATTCGTCCTAAATCACATTTGCCCTGGCTATGGCGCTGGAAAGGTTTGTGTTTGTTTCTGCAACACGCCTGGGAGCAACAGTGAGCCAGACCACTTTATACCAATTCCTTGCCTTTTTTTTTCTTTGTGGAAACTCAGGTAGTGTGAACCTGAGCTGCAAACCTCTGAGAGGGCACCTGTGGTTTCAACATCTCAAAAGAAACTTCTTTTCCCCCTTCTTCACCCATCACCAATGTTGGAGAGATGCAAGTTTTCTTGCTGAGGACTGAGGTTGATGAGGGATGGGTTTATTTCTAGCACATCCTTCAGTGATAATGTCTTTAACACTTTCTAAGGGGTACTAACACACACCTAGAGGCATCTGGTGTAGGCAACATACTCAAGTCAAGCAAGACCTTAAAGTTCTTCTGCTATTGGGAACGAGCTCACCTAGGCTGCATTTTTCTGGCTCCAGTGGAGTGGTTGTCAAATGTAGGGCAGCTTTCTCTGCAAGGAGTTTACTGACTGGTTCATAGACCTGCTTATATTTCAAGAGCCTGAGCATGCTGTGTCACATTACTAATTTTTACTCATTACTGATAATTAGCCAAGCACTCTACTGAGTGCTTTCATATATTCTATCTCATTCAATTCTGAAATCTTATAAGAATTGTCTCAGTTAAAAAGAAAAAAGAGAAAACATAGAAATGCTGAATACTTTCCTCAAGGTCACAGAACCAATAAATGGCAGAAATGGGAATTGAATCTGGGGCTCTTTGCTCCAAATTTGTGTGTCTAACCATATGTCAAGCCACCTCTGGAAACAGGGTTCCAATAAGACCAATGATTGGTTCTTGTGACATTTTAGTCCCAGTTTTTAGAAATTTTGGAAACAAATTCTATCACAATTACAGATGACTGACCAGTTCATCTGACAACACTGATGCCAAATACCAACTACTCTGATTGAATGGAGAGAGGGAAATTAATTGAATATTATGGAATGAGCCAACATTTATTTATATCATTCTTTCACATGCCTCACAATGTTGTTTCTCCCTCCTCTTTTCTAAGAAACATACTACACAATTCATATTTCACACCAATGTGGAGTTTTTGTCAACAGTCCTTAATTATCCAAACCTGGACAGTTTTGTGTATGAAAGGGAATGCCTACATCAAGCCATAGACATAAACTGAGGTTATCCTAGGGAAACCAGGATGCATGATGTGAGCAATAAGGAATTTTGCCTTTTCTTGGTCTGGGTTAGAGCTTCTGGTCTGTAACTCTGTGCCTGGCATTCTTAGTTAATTTTCATGCTTCCATCCTCTCCACTGTAAATGAAAGCTCCTTAAGGGCAAATGTTTGGTCTTATGAGCCTTAGTATTTATTTCATAATTCTTTGAAAGGGAGCAGAATATACCACCCCCAAATATGTCTCTTTGGGGTAAGGATTATTTCAGGCTGATTATTTTTAAGAAAGAGCAGATGGTAGGAACAGCTCTGAAAACTGAGAAGTTATCTTTTTGTAAGATACATTTACTTTTATAAGGGAAATCTCCATTTGTTAGGGTGTCTCCCTCTCTGTACCAGGAAGAGAAGGATGACTAATTCTTTAGAAACTCTCATCAGTGGAGAAGGCAAGAATTTAAATCTGCATAACAACCTTACTCTTGTTTACTGTGCTTTTCCTGGTAACCTCCCATAACTGGCCACCACACACTCCCAACATCTTCCTTTGTCATGGCTGGAGATTTTATTTAAGGTGATAGCCTTGGATCAATTCAGAGAGTTACTCAGTTTTCCTGAATATCTTCTATGTATACAGGAGGTATGCATGTTATTAAACTTGTTTTTCTCCTGTTAGTCTGTCTTATAATTACAGGAGTGTCTCAGCGAAGAACCTAAAGGGTAGAGGGAAAATTATTTTTTGCTCCCCCACAGTATGCATGGTTCCTGCCAATTGTAAGGGCATAAATATATATTAGTTATTAGGTTATCTACAAATGATGGTTTGCTATATACTATGTATAAGCTAAATTCTTGAGGTAGAATTTTAGCCAAATAATTGACAAGAAATTTTCACGTACTGAAGTATATGGGGTACATATTATCATTTAAACCTGGTTTGGCCTGAACTAAAGAGGCTTGACTTATGAACTCTCAAACATATATTATACATCTGCTTTAACCATTAAGATGACCCTTAAACATTATCTCAGAGTAAAAGAATGCACTCTGAAGATAAGGATGCATCTCTTCCTATGAGCCAGTATCAGTACTCCTGAAGATAAGTTTCCTTTCCCGGACATCAGGGTCAGGTTGATGTGCTAATCTGTAACTAAATACCTATTTGAAACTGTGATGACTATGTATTTTGGGTGTGTTTGATGTATTTTCTTTGTTTTGAAAGGTATAAAACTGTACTGAAAACCATGCTTCTCCAGAATGCTTTCTTCCTTTGTGGGGTCTGCCTTCCTGGGCTAATCCTCAGCTTGGCTCAAGTAAATCTCACCTTATCTCTCTTATCTATAGAATGATTATTTGTTATTTGTGTTGATGTAACCAGGAAAAGAAATCAAGGTTAAACTGTGTCAGTTTATGGGAATAAACCAGGAAGCTGCAACGAATAACACATTCCTTCAAATTAAATCTCCCTTGAAGCAGTGTTGTCCTACAATCATGCTGGACCAAAAAGAAATTTCCAAAAATGGGAGACTTACGTTTCAATGTGATAAAATATGAGGGTCAGTGCTAAATCACACTTATTCATAAGTGTAAATCATATTGAAATAACCCAATCAATTGTATTCAGAATATTAAACTGAGGCATAAAAATATTGTCACTTACCCAAGGCTGTTGAGCATGATGATTGCAAAATCAAGGGAAGTTGGGTCTCCTGACAGTCAGTATAGAACTAAGCCTGAGAACATGCTCCTTTCCTTATATGAGTTTTTGACAAATGAAAAGTGAGGTGAAAAGGGGAGAAAGGAGAGGAGAGGCAAATGCAGTATCAAATTAATAAACAGAAACCTCACTAAATTGAAGTCAGGAAGTCAAAAGGGGGAGCTCTCATGCTCTAGCTTTGTCAATGAAAATAATCCATAACCAAGCTAATGAAAATCGGGGTGAGTTTATTAAGAGCCAGGTCTGAGGACTATCTTAGCCCGAGGTCTCCTTCATCAAGGAAGGAAGGGAACCAAAGAAGTGGGAGTGTACAGAGTGGTTATATACCATCAAAGAGCATGTATCACATACAATTGAAACATCCCTTTTACAATAGTCATGAGATTGCCCTGTCGGCACAGCTATTGATGGACACAGTAGGTAGTAGGTCTGCTGTCTTGGTGGACACAGCAGGGTGGCAGGTCTGTTGTCTCACGCTAGGTGGTCACAGGGTGGGCACAGAAATCAATTCCTAGCCTAGGGAGAGATGCTTCACCTCAAGGAAATGCTAATGTGGGGGAAGGTGCATCTTCATCTTTAGGCCATTTATTCTTGTCTTTGAGACATAGCAAATGCTTAAAGCAGATACACAATGCATGCTCAATGGCCACGTCAGGCCCTTTAGGAAAAACAAGGTCAGGCCAAATTAGATTTACACCAAATGGCTTCCTCATATACTCCAGTATATCCTATTGCTTGCCATTTGTTTGTCACATGGATAGCAGAGCCCAACAGGAAGAAAAAAGACTTCTTCTTCTTGACCAGCAAAAAGCTCAGTCAATGAGAGACTGTCACAGCTCAGCCAATGAAAAGTCACTCCACCTCAAACTGTTTATAATGGCCCTCCCAATTCCCCTGTACAAAAGACTTTCTCCTCCCTTGCTGTTAAAGGACTTGCATGTCACTTGCCAGGGTTGCAGACCTTGAATTGCTACTCTTTGCTGATCCTGAATAAACCCATTTTTGCCAGAGAAATAACTGGCTATTTGTTTAAGGTCAACAGTAAAAAGTTTTGTGTTTTTTCTTTTTTAACCAGTAGGAGTCCGGGAGCCTAAGGAAAAAATCATTGGCTTTTTTTTCACATTTTCTCCATTCTAGCACAACAGATGATGATTTCATACGTGTGCATGATTTCTTTTTTCAATCTGCACCATAACTGCAGTTATTTACTTCAGCTATGTCCCCTGGAAGTGCAAATATTTAAATTAAGTAGACATTTAAAAAGGTACATTTCATTCAATTCATTTTAAATTATTCCTTTGATTCTACAGAATGGATTATACCATTTGAAAGGAGAGAAAAACATTGTAACCATAAGGGATGTTCATTCAAGAACAGACAGTAGCTGATATGTCTCATCTCTCAGCTGGTAAAGCTGTTTCCACATGACACCAAACAACTTTTTCAAAAAGGGAAAAAAAATCAATCAACTACTTTTTTTCTCTATAAAAGCCATAAAACACACACTCACTGTGTTTTTGTTTCCTGAAAGATTTATTTTTAGTTGAGTTGTGTGATTGGTTAGGCAGACTGTAGCAAAAGTTTTCACCTCTTACTTGTATGCCTTGGTTCTTTGAAATTACAAATTTCTTCTCTTACAGAAGCTCCTCCTTGGGTGACAATTTAATCCGTGATAAACCCATGACGAAGCAATAGAAAAATAATACTTACTAAAATGGTGCATGCATTTGAGAGTTTAAGAAGTTATACAAACTGATAACTTCATAATTTATTATAATGTCAAAAATTCCGTGAGTCCATCTTTTTTATTTGTTTGTTTATATCTTCAGGGTATAGCACAGTACTTGGCACATAGTAAGGGCTTAATCTGTCCTTGTTGACCTCAGAGACTTTTCCAAATATTCAATTACACATAATGGATACTAGGCCTTAAGGAAATAACTTCTGGAATGTTCTACATGAGATAGTTTATTGGCTGAAGACACAGGACATTGGTAAGGAAAGTTACTGTCCAAAAGATTCTAATTAGCACAGTGATTGTATGTAAATGAGTCCAACAACTTCCATGAGAAAAGTGATAGGAAACAATATAAGAAGAGTATTAAATAAAATATATGTATTTTTTTTTGATTTAGATAAAAGAATCTTTGCCAGGGTGGAGGATAGAAATGAGATGGAGATGGGAAGAATAATATGCTATGTCTTCTGAATAAAGATAATCTATGCTGCCAATTAATTTTTTCTGGTGCTTTTAAAGCTGTGATTGAGGAGCTGTAAGAAAAGTATAGTTCAAAAATATATATTAGAATTTGCTTTCATTAGCCTAAAGAAACAAGTCAGTTTGTCTGCACGGAGAGTAGACAATGAAATGATAAACTACTGAACGGTTTTGTGTTCCAACTAAAATTTGGGAACTTTGACTAATTAAAAATGTTTAAAATTATTTATAAAGCTACAAATTGCTCATACATACCTATTTTTCAGAGGAATTTCTTTCCACCAAAACAACTATCTGTGTTAGTTGTTAAAATTGTCTTGTTCTTTTAGGCAAGAATTAAGGAACTGATACTCAACTAAGTAAGAAAAAATGTTCTACAGCTTTAATTTAGTTAAATATATTATCTTCTATATTTCTCTTAATCTTTGAATTCCTAGTGCCTGATTACTTAAATTGTATCTTCTACTTTTAAAGGGTGAAGAAATCTCTTTTAGAGGGTGAACTTACAAAATCAAATACCTTAAAAGAAGTAAATATGATATTTAACGTTCTAATCATTATGAGGATTACATTTCTGGGTCTCCCCTCCCCACCAGGAAAGAGCATATCACTATAGAAAATCATCAAATCACAAAGAAATAGAAAAAGAGAGAAAGAAAGGAATTAAGGACTTACAAAACAACCAGAAAACAATTAACAAAATGATGATAGTAAGTCCATACCTATCAATAATTACTTGAGATGTAAATAAACTAAATTCTCCAATCAAAAGACACATAGTGGCTGAATGGATAAAGAAACAACTCAACTATATGCTGCCTATAAGAGATTCACTTCAGCTTTAAGGACACATAGGCTGAAAGTGAAGGCATGGAAAAAGATATTCCATGCAAATGGAAACCAAAAGAAAGCAGGGGTAACTAAACTTATACCAGACAAAAGAAGCCAAAGACTGTAACAAGAGACAAAGAAGATTATTATATAATGATAAAAGAGTCAATGCATCAAGAAGATATAACATTTGTAAATATTTATGCACTAAAAATAGGAGCACCTAAATATACAAAACAAACATTAGCAGATTTGAAGGGAGAAATAGACGGAAATACAATAACAGCAGGGGATTTCAATATCGATTTTCAGCAATGGATAGATCATCCAGACAGAAAATCAATAGGAAACATTGAACTTAAACTACACATTAAACCAGATGGACTTAAAAGACATATACAGAACATTTCATCTAACAGCAGCAGAATACATATTCTCAAATGCACATGGACCATTCCCTGGAATTGATCAAAATAAGTCATAATAAATTTAAGAAGATTGAAATCATATCAACCATCTTTTCTGACCACAATGGTATGAAATGACATCAATTACAAGAAGGAAACTGGAAAATTCACAAGTATGTGGAGATTAAGCAACACGTTACTGAACAAACAATGAGTAAAAGAAGAAACCAAAAGGGAAATCAAAAAATACCTTGAGACAAATGAAAATGGAATTACAACACATCAAAATTTAAAGGATGCAGCAAAAGCAGTTCTATGAAGGAAGTTTACAGTGATAAATGCCAACATCAACAAACAGGAAAAATATTAAATAAATGACCTAACTTTATGCCTCAAGGAACTAGGGAAAAAAAGAACAAAGGAAGCCCAAAGTTAGAAGGAAGGAAGTAGCAAAGATCAGAGCAGAAACAAGTGAGATAGAGACTAAACTGATAATAGAAAAGATTAACGAGACTAAGAGCAAGTGTTTGAAAAAGATAAATAAAATAGACGAAACTTTAGCTAGACTTACCTATAAAAAAGAGAGAAATCTCAAATAAATAAAATTAGAAACAAAAGAGGAGACATTACAACTGATACTACAGAAATACAGAGGATCATATGAGACTACTACAAATGATTATATGCCAAGAAATTAGGCAACCTAGAAGAAATGGACAAATTCCTAGAAGCGTACAACTGACCAAGACTGAATCGTGAAGAAACAGAAAATCTGAACAGACCAATTACCAGTAAGAAGATTGAATCAGTCATCAAAAATCTTCCAACAAAGAAAAGTCCAGGACCAAATAGCTTCCCTGGTGAATTCTGCCTAAGATTTAAAGAAAAACTATACCAATCCTTCTCAAACTCCTCAAAAATATAGAAGAGCAGGCAATACTTCCAAACTCATTTTACAGGATCCTTATTTAAAAACAAAACAAAACACTGACAACATTACAGGAACAATTACAAATCTCCCAACTGACAACATTCAAAAGGGTAGCATTCATTTTATATTCTGGTAGATGGGTTATCTTGTTGGCTTAAATTCTGTTTAAAATTGAAAAACAGAACCATAAATGGTACAATACATTAATTGTGTTTTATATTTTATCCTCTTTCATCCCTCTTCCCTTTGTGTGTACATATTTATATATATATAATAAATATTATTGAATATACCCATGAAATCATCACCACGATGTATGTCATAAACATATCCACCATCTCCAAAAGTTTCCTCTCAGCTTCTTTATTTATTATTATCATTAATGTATGTGACAAAAAATTGAATATAATACATCTTTTTAACAATTGCTTTGTTAAAGTATACAATACAGTATTGTTAACTATAGGCTCTATGCTGTATAGTAGATCTGTAGGACTCATTCATTTTGCATGACTGAAACTTTGTACCCTTTGACTAATGCCTCACTCTTCCCCCCCTCCTCCAGCCCTTGGAAATCACCATTCTACTCTCTGCTTCTATGAATTTGACTATTTTAGATTTCTCATGTAAGTGGTATCACATTGGGCACTTATTGCAACCACGTGAGGTTTTATTTGAAAAACAAAACCCAAAAAACCTGTGATGCCTGGATCCCACTCCCAGAGATTATGATGTTATGATGTATTTGCTGGGGAGCAGGGTAGCCAGCAAGGCCTTAGATGCTTCTAACATGTAGATAAAATGGGAATATTCCTTTAAAAAATTTCCAGAGATGCATTTCTCTGCCTGTGAGATTACAAATTTGGAAGCCAAATGAGTGGCTTGACACTTATTTCATATATTTACACCTGCCTAAAGTAAGATAATCATGAGTAGTACTTACTAATTCTTAGATTTCTCCATGTAACACAACATACATGAAGAAATTAGACTTTTGCATTAAACAAGTACATATTGGATAGATGACTATATAAAAATACTTGGGGACAAAGACAGAAATCTGGGCTTGAACAAAAAGATAATTGATTTAATGTCATCAGGTGCACTGAGGAACGCTTCCTCTGACATGTTTATGTAGGGGAAGACAAAATTCCTGTCTTACCTTCTTGGATCTTATGGCTGGTTGAACAATTAAAATAACACAAGGCAGCTTAACAGGATAAAATAAAATTTAACACATGTGCAAGGGGAATTCACATAGATATGAAAAATTCCAAAGACATTCAGGCAAAATGAGGTACATATGCCATTCTGGACTAAGAAGAAGGGGACAGAGATCTGGGACTTCAAAGAGAAAGAATGCAATTTACTGGAAGATGAAAAGAGTTAATCTTTAGTAAATAAATGTTTGTTGGGCCATCTGAAGACAATGAGACACACAGAGGACTTTGATCAAACAGGCCTTGCTAGGTTCCTCCCTGTCTACCACACCTAGTTCATCTTGTACTGTAGTTATCTATGGTAACAGCTCCTTCCTGGAACAGGCCTTCTATCTAAATTGTTTTTAGGCAGTTAGAAGAGGAGGTCAAAGTTTCTTCCTGAGTCTTTTGTTTCTTAAAAATAATCAGCTTAAAATAATCCTCAAGCCAAAGAAACACATTTTGAGGTGGCAAATTTTGCTCCCTTATATTTAGGATCACTCATTAATTGACATAGTATTGTTGATTTTGATAATATTTAATAGCATAGAAATGTTCACTTGTGACTGCTTCAGTTATTGTTTTTCTGCAAGGATTCTTACTCCTTATTTCAAGATCCACCAAGATCAACTACTCAGATATACATTGTCATCAGTGACTCCTTTAGAGAATGTAGGAGCAATAATCAATAAACAGATCTCACTGTGATTCACCAATATTAGAGATTTCTAATTATTTTAATTGCACATACTGAAAATCTCTGAGGCAAAGAAGAGAATAATAAAATCTTCCTTTCAAGACTTACGTGAAAGATGACATGAGTGGAGCCATATTAAAATAGAGCTGGACAGCCATTTCAGAGGAATTGCCTTGCACTTCTTATTTGCTTTATCTTCCAAACTGGACCAAACTGCCAACACTTTAAGTCAGTAAAGACAAGAATATCCTGTTTGTAAGGACTGATGAAATTGGACTTTGCTGATGACTGGATTGCTAAACAATCAATGAAGTAAAAGTCTAGCCTTTTGCCTGATGACCAAATCTCAAGCCAATCTATGAAATACAAACCAATTCTGACTTCATCTGGCACCAATGAACTCTAATACAATTTACTTCATCCTCCCTTTTTCCCATGAAAATCCTGAGGCCCTCTCCTGTAATTGGGATACTATTTGGGTTTCTACCTGAATCTGTGCTCCCTGAATTACAATTCTTTGATCCCAAATAAATGTCTTGCTTCTTAAACTGGTTACTGTTTGTGTGGGTTGACACTTACTGTATAGCTACTGCAACAGTCAAGTGTGTTATCGGCATAAAGATAGACAAATCGATCTATTGACTAGAACTGAGAGTCCAGAAATAGACTTATACATATATAGGGCTAATTGATTTTTAACAGAATTACGAAGGGAATTCAATGGAGAAAGGATTATATTTTCAACAAACAGTGCTGGATAAATTAGATAACCATATGCAGAAACAATGAACTTCATCTATACCCCACGCTCCACACCAAAATTTACCCAAAATGGACCACAGACCTAAATATAAAATCTAAAAACATAAAACTTCTAAAGCAAAACATCAGAGAAAACCTTTATGACTTTGGGTTAGGCAGAGATTTCTTGTATATGACAAAATGTGATAAATTGCCTTTTATCAAAATAAAGTACTTCTGCTTTTCAAAAGACACTGTTAAGAGAATGAAAAGATAAGACATAGACTGGGAGAATATATTTGAAAATCATAAATTTAAGAAAGAACTTGTATGTAGAATACTTTTTAAAAGCTCTCACAACTCAGTATGATGACAAAAACCCAATACAAAATGGGTAAAAGGTTTAAACTGACACTTCTTCAGAGAAAATATCAAACAAACATATGAAAAATGCTCAACATCAGTAGTTATTAGGGGAATAAGAAATAAAACCACATTGAAATACCACTATATACCTATTAAAAGGTCTAAAATTAAAAAGACGGACCATATCAAGTGTTAGGTAGGATGTGGAACAACCGGAATTCTCATGCACTGGTGGTGGGAAGAGAAAATAACACAGCCACTTTGGAAAAAACTTTGGTAGACACAACATGCTTACTCTAAGACCTAGAAATTCTGCTCCTAGATATTTCTACAAGCAAAATGAAATCCTACACTGTCACACAAATCTGTGCACAGATATTTACAGTGACTAATCACAATTCCAAAATCAGGAGGCTGCATACTGTGGTTTCATTTTTATGATATTCTTGTAAAGGTAAAACTATAGGGAGATAAAACAGATTGGTAGTCGCAAGGGACTGGGGGCAGGTGGAGAGGTTGACTACAAAGCATCATAGTGGAATTTTCTGGAGTGAAGGAACTGTTCCATGTTTTGATTGTGGTGGTTACATGATGGAGGTTTTGTCAAAATTTGCAGAATTATACATTACTTAAAAGGGTAAATTTTACTGTATGTAAATCACACCTTGATTTTTTAAGTGTAAAACTAAAGAACAAGAAAGTTTGCATATGATGGCCAATTGCTTTCTTGATGAACGTAATTTTGAATAGATATGAAAATTATTCCATGTTGATTCAGGATTCCAACTCAGCACTCCGTTGTGCCCTGGATAGCGTCTCTGCCCAGTGCTGACTCATGTGTACCTAAGTATCCAATTCCTCCATCCTGGGCTTAACACACTTGGAGGATAAACTGAAAGTTGTGTGATATTTAACCTGGAGAAGTGCCAAGGACAAAGGACAAAGCTCCCTCACTGTGGGAGTGACTTTGGTCATACACAAGGAAGAACTTCCCCACAAGTCAACAGTAGGAGACACTAGAACGGTTGCAGAGGAAACTATAAGCACTTTCCCAGAACTCTGACAAAAGAATATGGGCACCTGACTCTCATGGATTCTTTCATGCATTGCATACTTATTGAATACCTCCTGAGCATAAGGCACAGGTGGGTCCCAGGCACACTGATGCAAAACTGAAGTTCTGTCCTCCACAAAGGAGGCAGGTGAGGGTACACAGTTGTGAAAATAAGTCCACACCCAGATAACTCAAATTATCGCTTTGCAAGTGCCAGGCTGACCCTTGCATCATTTGCAGAGATTCATCGTTCCCAACAGAATAAAGTGTTGTAAGTACTCTGAAATAAACATGCATTCAGAAAGTAAAGATGTAGCATGCTCCAAAACATTAGTGACTCAGGTCTGTGGGTAAGGAGTGTTCTAAGAGGTGGGCCGCCAAACTGATTAGAGGTGGAAATATGTATGTAGTCTGTTTCTTTTAACTGCCTCTCTATTTAGGGAATATATAGTAATTAATACAATTTAGCTGACAGTTACATTACACTGCCTACTTCCCTATAAATTATGTATAGAAAAATTCACACAGTGACTTATAAACACAAGATTTTGAGATTTAAATGTTCTGTGATATGCTGGTCATGCAAAGTTAGTTTATTTAATGCTTTCTCTTGGAACACTTACAGTTTACATAAACATAAATTATTTGCTTAAGTCAATTAACGTAGATCATAAAGCAAACGGGACTCCTAAACTACTGTTTATGGCCGTGCTTTTCTGTGTTTATGACTGTAATTCTCAAAGCACAAGCTTGTGGAGCCATCGCTTCAGGAATCTGGAAACAGTCTGGCAACTGCTGTAAGGAATGCAGTATCCATGTTTATAGCAAAGGTGTGAGCTGAATTCTAACAGATGCAAGGCAACCCAGACAATCTAGTCTCATTCAACACGTACTGCGTGGGTGCCAGTGGGGACACCATTGCTATTCTCATCCCACCCTCCTCTTGCAAGCACTCCGGCTTATGTCGATTCCTTCAGCCACAGAATGATTTATTGAGAAACGTTAATGTCCTAAATCTGTGGTTAACAAATAGCCATAGAACTCTGGATTCACGGAAGGAAAAGGTAGACAAGATGGGGAAAGGAGGAAGGGAATTGTGTGCCAAGCGTGATTCTAAGGTGCTTTGATGTATCATTTATATTAATGATCAGAATAAACCATAGAAATAGCCAATAATATCCTCATGCCATATGTGAGCAATCTGATTTAGCTGCTATCTCTATGGTGTTATTTGAAGGATGTCTGCAAGGACCAGGAAGCCCTCCTCCCCGATGCCCCTCTAACTCTAATCCATCCTTCCAGCTATTCTCCTAAAATGCTCTGGGAGTGGCTCCAATGGGTCCAGGCAGTGCTGGGCAGTGTTGCCCCCTCAGAACACATACATCAGCATGACCTAGGAGGCTTGCAAGAGATGCAGATTCCTGTGCCCCACTTGTGTTTTCAAAGGGCTAGGGTTTGGGAATGAGAAATTGGATTTCCCATTATCAGAAATTATTCTGTATTTTTCAGAACATTTTACTCAAGTCTTTTTAAATAATGAGTGACCATAATAATATATATAAATCACTTTTCTGTGATTTGGTTATCCTAAAAATTTCAGTGGTTTTCTGTGAAAAAGATATAACAATGAATGAATGGTTATTTATTATTACTAAGCAATATATTGTGAAAAATTATATATTACAATAACATGCAAAAATACTCTGTTCTTGACATAGACTTCGGGAACTTAAAATATTAAAATGTGGGAATATTAACATGAAATATCATATAAAAATCATTGAAAATTGTAAGATAATACCACAAATATTGTTCAAAAACTATCATTTTAAAATGAAATTTTAAAACATACAAAGCATTAATTGTCCTGTCTGATAGTCTTGATTTTTCTTTTTTGACATATATTCCACATGCAGAAAATTTTCTTTCATTTTGGTTGAACTGTTAAGGGAGCATCCAAAAGTTTCTTCAAGTTGGGCCTTTGGGTACATATGCCTCATATAAGCTACTTTCCTCTTTTACCAGACAAATAATTTGTCTGCTTGCACTGATTTTATTTGTTTGGTTTTGGTTGAAATCCGTATTCCTTTCATTCATCTATGTTTACCTATTACAAATATTAAAATACTGGAATATTCCAAGGAATATTATTCTGTAGTATTCAAATGACAAAATATCTAGATCTCCTAGCCAGATTAGCAGTACAGTAAATCACGTGCCAGAAAGGATTAATTTTGCTTCCAAAACTTATTTCTTGAGATACCACTTACAGAATTTGTATAAAGTATGTCATACATAAACACATTAATCTTTATTTTAATTACAAGAGTGACTCATGCTTAGCAGCAGATAGGGCCATGAACGCACACTCAAAATATGGCAACAGCTCAAAGCAAGACTGGCTGATGAGATCCTGACCATTCTGGTTCTCTCTTACCTTGTCCTGTCCTGGTTCCCAGAATCGTTGCCCTTGACTTTCAGCTCCGAATGTCAGTGTTTCCTGCTCTGGCTCGACTTGAGTCAGTGGATTTCTTTGAACTGGAATAGATTCTACGTCCATTGTTAAGCCTTAATTCTTGCAGGAGAATTATAGTAACTTTTTCTGTGTTCCTGATTTTTTGAATGATTTTTCTCAGTCTTGGGAAAAACATATACTTCCTGAGAGATGTCAGGAAGGAATTCCCACATGGGAACACTATGCCCCACATCCGAGTTGTCAATAGACTGCGTCTGAGGCCGCACCCGAGAGTCCGCAATTTTAACTAGGATCCCAGGTGATTCTTATGATCACCAATTTTAAGAACTGGCTTGCCTTTTACAGGTGTTTTTCATTAAAATATAACTATCTTTATGTGGAGAAGTACAATAAATTATTATAAATCGCTGTCACCTTAATGAGAATATATTACGTAATAGCTCTAGGGCAGAAAGCTGAAGGATTTTGAAGGGAATGGAATTCTAGAGGAGGTCTTGGAGGAGAAAGGATTAATTATGAGACCCAGTCTAGGTGAGCATTTCTGTGCTCTGCGCACCTATGGGAAGAACAAAGCACAATCAGTAAGAGGGACGAAGTAGAGAGGAAGTTTATATGAGGGAAAAGGAAACAGTGATTGTTAAAGATCAATTTAAGCTACCCTACCATTTTGCCTATGCTTTCTCTACTAAAACTGAGAGCTTGAGGGAGGAAGGGAGGGAGGGTGGGGGCAGTAGGGAGCTGCCTATAGGAGCAGAGCTATAGCAGGCTGGGTAACCAGATGCCTAGTCTAGGGGAGAACACCATGATGTCTTCAGCCTGGAAGTTAGGATTCAGAGTTAGGGCGTCCTATTGAAGAGGTGGCTACTTAAAGGTAAGCAAGGTGAACTTTTTCGTGAAAAGGTACTGGGGAATCCAGAGAACGTTGTTGCTGGATTAGGCAAATTCACTCAGATCAGCATGTGGGTTTGGATCCAAAAGCTTTTAGAAGGTATTTCAAGTCCTCTTTTTCTGCTACAAACATGTCTGTGCACAGGTGTTCCCAATAACACCAGGAAAATGACTTATTCTGAACAAAGACTACAAATGACAAAATGTATTCTGTTCTGAAGGAGCTGGCAATCAGCCTTGATATTCAAAGTGTGGCCCGTGGTCCAGCAACATCAGCCTCACCTGGGAGCTTGTTATACAGGCAGAATCTTGGTTCACATCCCATACCTACTAAATCAGAATCTGCGTTTTAACAAGACATCCGGGTGATCACATGCTCAGTAAATTTTGAGAAGCGCTGGGCTCAGGCAGTGTTCTCAGCTTTTTCATGCTTCGAAATCAGCTAGAAGGTGAATTAAAGCAGATTACGGGGCCCCATTCCTAGAGTTTCTGATGCAGTTACTCTAGGGCAGGGGCTGAGAATTTACAATGCTAACCGACTCCCTAGAAGTTGATGCTGACGGTGCTGGTCCCAGAGCCAAATCAGGAACCACTACCCTAAGCAACACAAACTCGGTTATTGCCCTGTAGTTTCCACATTTCTTTATCTTTTTTGTTTTGATTTTCATTCTATTAAAAGAACTCTCTGTTTCAGTCATCTGGTTCTCATATTTTATTTCATTTCATGCTATATAACATGAGAGTGACTGATACTCAGTAACCTTTCTGTCTGTCAGTTTATCACTGAGATTTAGTTATAATGTGAGGACCAGCCCCAGGAAGGATGCCCACCTACTGACCCTTATAAGGGGATCCTCCTCTGTCCCAGACAATTCTTTAACCACACAGATCTCTGCCCTATTTATACGGCCCTCTTATCC
The DNA here is from genome assembly GCF_021613505.1 of Equus quagga. Classification (NCBI taxonomy): domain Eukaryota; kingdom Metazoa; phylum Chordata; class Mammalia; order Perissodactyla; family Equidae; genus Equus; species Equus quagga. The sequence goes on from NC_060282.1 coordinate 75,097,466, forward strand.
AGCGCTGATTGGACCAGGGAAGGTCATGAGGCTCATCGACAGCTAGAGTGTATCTGGAAAACAGCTAACAGAAACATATGGTAAGAAAATCTCTGTCCAAATAATGAAAATCGTGACTAATTGGACCTATTAAATTCTTTAACTTGGAAATTTAAATTGGCTACGTAAGGAGAGAATTTTTTAAGTTGCAGAAGGACAAGTTAAAAGACATACCTTGAAAATGCGGTCAAGCAGAGTCAAGGAGGAAGTAGGGGCACTAAGACAATGGCATTTATGAGGACAGGGTGAAGGAGAGAGCTCCAAAGTCTTGGTTTATATTGACAAACTTCGAACACTGAAATGCAGGGATGATAGTCTGTATCGCCTACTCAAATGTGAGCTCTATTCTCTACTCAGGAATTGAATCTGAGAATTGTCCTCTCTGCCCTGATCTTATTCCTATGTGTGGTTTGACAGATCTCACTATGGTAGGAACAGATTATTGAAGTGATAGAAACACCCCGAACATGACTGGGGCTTTGATGAAGAGAACATTCCAGCGGTTATTAGTGCTCTTACTTAAATATTTATAGCTCTCTACTCGCTGGGCAGCTGGTTGGCTTGCACTTCCTGACTCCCTTTTGGTTGAGAAGTATATCAGTCAGGATCTGGAAGAGAAGAAAATGTCACAGGCAAACAGAATAATCGAGGAGTGTTATTGCAGATTGTGGCAGAGTTTGCAGAAATCAATAAATGCAGAACCTTAGGGCTAGCAACAGGAGAGAACTGTTGTCCCTAGGCCTGAAGGGACAAGGAGAGACCGTGGTTGTCTGGTTTCCAGAACCCAGAGAGGATAGCTGAACAGAGAGGGCTGCCTGACTGGAAATGGGGCTTCAGTAGAGGAACACAGCCTACCCACAGTGACCCCGAATGGAAGGACCTGAGTGAATTAATAAATCAATCCATTATCTTCCTGCCTTCCAATCACTTCTTGTGCTCCCATTGGCCGAATCCCACAGGAAGTCCTAGGACAAGAAAGTCCTAAGACAGAGCAGTGTGCAGAAGTGTGCAGAATATGTCCGGAGAAGTAAATTAAGATATTTAACACAGGTGTGCCAGAGTGGCTAGTTCTCTACAATGGCTTGCGAGCAGAAGTGATCTATATCATTTCCTGGGCAGAGCATTTAATTGTTGGTGCAAGACACTTCAGGGCTCAGAGATGTTCCAGATTGTAGCTTCTTTGTCAGCCTGAGTTGTAAAGTAACGACAATCAAAACAGAGCTTCCAGTTAACACTTGATGGGCATGTAATACAAATGAGAAATGAATCACTATGGTCTTAAGCCGCTAAGATTATGGGATTGTCTGTTATCACAGCATAACCTAGTCTAAATTACTAATACAGATGTTGTTACCTATAATTGGCATATTGTCATAACTGAGTAATTGAAATATCTGTCATTAGTTTAGGAGACGGAGTAGAAAGTAAGGGAACTGGTATTTGAAGCTGGAAGGATGGTAATTCATATTATTTGGTGATGAATCACGTGGTAAAGCTGTCATCTACATTCACTTGACAGGCGGATGATGTACCAAATGAACTTGTAATTTTAAGGAAAAGGTTGTAAAATAGAAAAGTAGAAGGATGTGTGGATTACTAGAGATATTTGACAGGGAGGGACGAAGTGAGAGAGGAGAATAGAAAAAAATTAGCCACCTTGCAAGTGGGAACTAAAGAGAATAGCTTGGCATTTTGGCCGCAGAGCCTCATGAGAGGCAGCTGATTCAAAACTGATCAAAGATAAAACTGAGACAACTTTTGACAATAAAGGCCAATTAGAATTCATTCCCTGGCAAGTTTCAAATGTAAGGTGTGGCTGCCACCCCTGTTGTAAAATCTCTGAATGGATTAAAGAATCTCAGATCTAAAGTCCATATTAGGCTATAGTATCCAGGAAACCTATTCATTTGAACAAAATGGCCCTGGGGAAAAAAAGGCCAAACACGTGACTTTCCAACCAAAATCTGAAAGGGCCAAGAGTCTGAAATTAAGGCAAGAGGAAAAAGGTAGAGCATGGGAGGTGGTAAAATAACAAAGAAAAATACGTCTAAAAACCTGTGACTGAAAAATAACTGCGCACATGGGGCTGACTTAAATAGGTAAAAATTCTGCAAAGTGTTAGAGTTGTATTGCTAGATAAACCATAAGCTTAGACAAAAAATTCTGTGATTATTTGGAGGGTGATGGCAGTAATTCTGTCCTGGTTCCACCACTGAATATTGAGTATAAAGTTGCAGATAACTTTTTAGTCCAGTGGTCTTCAGAACAAGAAGAGCACACATTTAATGTAAAACTACTGTTCATAACCCTCTAGCAAAGAGCCTAGTAAATACCATGCTGAGATGCTTGATGCCAAGCCGGGATGGGGTCTTGGATTTGACTCCCTGGGGACAGGGTATTTAGTTTCTAAAGGAGGGAGAGGAGGTAAGTATTTGGTGGCCAGCATGGTGGATTGTAGTATTCATTGGTGCTATTTAGGAAAAATATTTCTGTCTCTCTTCCTTCTAGGCACTCAGCGGCTTCTCAGGACAGAAAATCCTGACCCTGTAGTTGGGTGGAGCCCAACGGGTACTACTTCTGGCCAATGAGTTGTGAGGGAGAAATAAAGCATGAAAGTTCCTGGCTGGCACATTGAATTGCTGACGCAAGATCCTCCAAAGCTCCTTACTTCTGCCACTCCCATTGGCTGAACCCAACTGGAGGTCTTAGATGCAAAAGCAGCCTCGAAGACACAGAACAATATTCCAGAGGGTGGGCCTTCAGCCTAGATCCAGTATAAGGATGATCCAGAACAAAGAACCAGCTTGATTCACAACAGACACCTAATATGAGTGAGAAATTATCCTATAATACTTTCCCTGATATTTAGGAGATAGTCTGGCACTGCAGCAAAAGTTAGTTTTTCCTGATTCATACAAAGGTAGGTATTGATTCTTGGGACAACGAATTTACAGATTATGACTCTATAGATTATGTAAATCTCTTTTCAGATTATGACTCAAGAGTTAAAATTGGCTGTTTCCATTCCCTAGGTGAGTGTGGGGTGGAGAGGCTTATATAATTTTGTGGACAAAGATATTTATAAAATGGACTACAGCTCTCACAGCTACAGTCAGTAGCTCTTGTATTTTACTTTGATATTTTCAATGATTATATCACCATGAGAAATGCAGTTGATTTGGATCTGAAATTTCTTTTAAAGATGCTCCCCATTTGAAGATACAGTACAATCAATGTGGGCATCAGCACTGAATGAATATGACTTGGGCTGTTTGCCTATTTCTTTTGTAGTAGCTCTATCCAAGAGATGTCCTTCCACACAGAGACAAAATGAAAGGATGTCTCAAGGTGAAAGCATCCATCCTCCTCAGCTAGAGTACAGATGAAGTACATTTCTATCCAGTATAAGTGCTCTCTGAAAGCTTTACTGTTGCTTCATCTCTATTCATGAGAACTTTAAGAGACAAATTCTGGAAAGAAAATGTCTTTCTTTATGTTGGCTTCCTTAAGGCTCAAAGACTTGTTAGAATGCAGGACAGAATAAATAGCATTTCAAATACTACATCTGTAGGTGGGGGCAGGAAAAAGGATTTTATTCCCCCATGAATTGTCATAGAAGGAGATGAAGATTGCTAAAAACATATCTTCTATGAAACTATGACAGAAAAGAAAAAAGAATACTTTCATTTTTCTAGATTTTATCATTGTAATTCTTCCATGAATGCTATTATACTGAGATCCCTGCAGAAATGACATAATTGGCGAATGTATTTGAGGTGTGGGTGGCATAATTTTATAGACATTATTATGGTTAGTGCTGTGAAATAATTTACTTGTTGCCTTTCTTTTATTTTCTTCTTTCAGTGTGTTTTAGCTCATAACAAACTCTTTGAAACCTGTACAATCAGGGGAAATGAATATAATATGACTGGGAAATTACAAATGAAATTTGCAAGAGATGGGCATTGATTTATCCAAGCAAAATTGATTTATTCATCCTTTTAGTGTTTTCTGGGATAAGAATTAAAGGTAATAAAAATTTTAATATTATTTGATAGATATTTGCATGTTTGGAATAGTAAATATGGTTAAATGTTGCAAGTAATTACTTAGGAATATTAAATATTTGTGAAAGATTATTGTTTTGGATTTCTAATAACATAAAGCAAAAGAATTTTTATTCTAGCAATCGTGTGTTTCAAGCATTAGATGCTTATGATTTAATTGTTTCAGTAGGTAAAATAATACTATCTTAAAAAGAAATAGGTCTTAAAAATTAAATACATCTATGTATACTGACCTGGAGGAATATCTGTAATATAATCTTAAGTAAAAATGTAAAAGCAAAGTTCCAGTTAATGGATACAGTATGATCCATTTTTTATAAAATTTATGTAGAATATATACGCACATAGAACTGTATACATCTATATATAACTTTTATGATATTTATTTGTATGTACAGGGATCAAAGTAGTGGTTATCCCAGTGTGTGAACATAGATTCTTAACTTTTTTTTATACTTCTTTCTGTGGTTTTATTAACAAAGGCATGTAATATGTTTGTAATTAAAACTGTAATAAAGAAAATATAGACAATTATAAAACAGAAAGGACAAGCGGAAAGATCAAGTTGCCCTACATTTTTTGTGTTTGATAAGTTGTGCCTTCTTTCTTTCTCTTTTTTTCTCACTAGTGATGAATAAATGAAAAGCAATAGGATATATTGGAGCACATGAGGGAACCATTTGGTTTAAAACTAATTCAGCCTGACCTTGTTTTTCCAGAAAGGCCTGATATGGCCTGTTGAGCATGCATTGTACTTCTGCTTTAAACATTTAAGTGTCCCAAAGCCAAGAATGGTGCTCTTAAAGATAGAGAGGTTGTCTCCCCCTATATCAGCATTTATTTAAGAATAAGCCTCTCTTCCCTGAAACTAAGGATTAATTACCAGCTGCTATGTTCACCTTGTGACTACTGACCTGCTGTGCCAGCAAAACAACCCATGACTCTTGTAAAAGAGATATTCTTGTCATATGTGATGTATGCTCTTTGTTCCAAGATGGTATAGAACCACTCCGAATACTCCACTTCTTCAGAGTGCTTCCTTCCTTGGGGAAGGAAGCCCCCAGTTTATAGTTCTCAAAGCTGGCTGATATAATAAACTCACCCCAATTTTGAATTATAGATTGATTATGAATTATTTGCATTGACACTAGGTATAATTAAAATCATTATCTGTGATGTTAACCCAAATACAGTTCTCTGAATCACAGGGGGGTTTTTGGTTGTGGTTGTTTTTTTGGTGAGGAAGATTGGCCCTGAGCTAACATCTATTGCCAATCTCCCTCTTGTTGCTTGAGGAAGATTGTCACTGAGCTAGTACCTGTGCCAATCCTCCTCTACTTTGTATGTTGGATGCCGCCACAGTGTGGCTTGATGAGCGGTGTGCAGGTCCTTGCCCAGGATCTGAACTTGCAAACTCCAGGCTGCTGAAGTGGAGTGTGTGAACTTAACCACTACATGACTGGCCCTGAATTACAGTTTTTAATTAATTCTTATTCAAAACAAATTTACTAAAATTCCATGTGTATTTATTTTTACATGTTAAATCATTTCAAGTTTAAAATAAGCTTTAAAATGCCCAGTTATACAGAGAATAGTTTATGTTTACCCCCTTAAGCTTTGCTAAATTTTTAAATGTAACTTAGCCTCTCTGTAAACCAGGAACAATTTTCATTTTTGCCCTTTAGAAGAGCAATTTGTGTTATGACTTTTTTGGAAAATGGTTCAGCTGTTTAAATAGCAATAATGGATTTTCCTCAGCAATTTTGCTTTTTGGAGTTTAATCATGCTCTCGAGGACACTTAATTTGTGGATTCGAGCTTTTTGAACAACACAATCACCAAGACAATTACAGAGCATTGTAGAAATTATTTGCAAGGCAAAGAACAAGAAGGTCAGTACAAATGTTCCAGGCAGTAGCAGTGAAGCAGATGCGAAGGATATGGGATCAATAGCCAACAGAGTGTTTACAAACTTGTTCATGTATTTTCACGTTCATTTATTTTGGAAACGTTTGTTGAGTACTCACTGTGTTTCATGCACTGACTGCGCTACACCCTGGCTCTATCTTGATGAACTAATGGAGACATGTCTTTGCCTCATGGAGTTTTCAAGAATGAATCAAATATAGTAGAAGCTTTCTCACTTGACCCCTATTTAACTGACATGGCTAATTCCTTGACGTTCTCCACTACTCTATCAAACATACTGGCTGAGGCACCAGCCATGTTGAACACCAGCAAGGAGTAGGCTGCCGACTAATATACTCACTTCTTTTTGTTCCCATCCATTCAATTGTGCCACTTTAATATCAGTTGAATTTGTCTTTAAATTTGTTTTTGCCAGTCACACTGGTTATTTCAATTATGTAATTCAATTAACTGTAGCTTGAACAAACATAACGTGAATGCACATGGAAAATCATCTCTTCATCATGTCTCCATTCTACTTTCTGCTACCGTGTGGCCCAAGCCTCGCCCTACATGTTTCCACAAATCTTAGTTTAGGGATTGTGTTTGTTTTTGATATATTTATTCTAAAATTCATGGTCTCTTTCTTGGGCAGCCTCTCTGCCAACAGCAGTGTCTTTCATGGCTCTAGCTTCTGTTGGACAAGCCATTGATTCTGACTGATGCTATGTGACCCTGGTCTCTGGGTCCAGCTTAAACCACATCCTCTAGCCCAGGAGTGGCAATGGCTTCCTGTTATGGCTTACTTCTGGTTTAATGATCCCATAGGCTCCTACATTCCCTGTACATCTAGTTTTCTGTATTAAAATCTCTCTCTTTTAGATACTTACAGAGGTCTCTGTTTTCCTTATTAAACCCTGATGAATACAGAGATTAATCACAAATGCTTAAATGTGTGCATGTTTACCGACTTCATCCTCTGCTGCCTAGGGTTCCTCTACTTTCAGATTTAATTCATTGGCTTGATAATCAGTGGAAACATGCAGGGGCAGTAAGCATATCAGAGCCCCAAAATGGGAAGGGCACTCAATTTACAGATTCCACATTAATGGGAATACTACCCAGGAGGAGGGAGCATAGATCCTTATGGTAGGGATCCCAACAGTCAGTACCGAATCTGTTGAATCAGCAAGCAAATTTGTTTGTGGTACTTTGGAAATAAAAAGAGAAAAGATGGTATGTTGATGGATGTTATCTAGGCCTTTTCTTACTTCTGGAAAAGAAGTACAGTACATTATTCTCATCAACAGGTATTTCCTGAGGTGATAACTATTCTTGTTAGACTTCAAAAGATGCCATGGAAATGACTAGTGAGAAAATGAACAAGCAAATGGATTAGAATATATTGTGCAAGATTAGAACTGTACTAAAGATAAACCTGCTTACTATGTTGGAAGTAAGGGAGAGGGAATGCTAAGAATGTGTGGTCAAGGCATCTTGACTTCTGCTATTACAAATACACTCCATCATGACCGACGAGCAAGAGGAAACAGCTGGGCCATATTTCTTTTTTCCTTTTTCCTTCATTGTTGGATTGGTACTAAAAAATACCAGCAACATGGTTCCGACTATTAGAGGCGTGTGGAGGCACTAAAAACTATCATAATGCTAGTCTACCCAAATCTCTTTTAATCGTGTTCTCACAACTAAAAATGATAAACAGATTTAATTTAACATTATGAAAAATCCATTTCAACTTAAACTGTTTTCCATTTTGAAGCTATATTTGCTCATTAAATGCACACGAATAGAAAGAAGAAAAATCATTCCTAGCACCCAACCTAAACACAGTCATTATTAATAATTTAGTGTTTTATCTATAAATGGTTCTAATCTTTTAAACATGCAACCCAGATGTCCTTGACTTTATAACAACAAATGAGGTTACAATTTTGGTTTCTTTAAACTTTTCACTGAAAAATATATAGACAAAAGTGAAAATAAGTGTACAGATCAATAAATTTTCGCAAATTGAACACAACCATAACCAGCAACCATCTCAAAAAACAAGATGTTAACAGAACCCCAGAAGCCCTTTTTATTTGTAGTGCCTACATCCCTTCACTCGCAAAAAGAAACGCTATTGTCATTTCTGCAGCCTAGGTTGTTTTTGCCTGTTGTACTTTATGTACATGAAATCACATAGTATATATTCTAGAGTTTGACTTCTCTCATTCGGCATTGTTTGTTTGGTTTATTTATATCTTTGCAAGCAATTGTAGATTATTCATTCTCATTGCTGGATTCAGCTGTGTGAATACATAATAATTATTTATCTATTCTATTGTTCATGGGGATTTGGGGATTTGCAGATTTGGGCTATTTCACATAATGCTTTTATGAATATTCCAGTACACATCTTTTAGTGAATATATGCACACATTTAGATATTGCTAACCATTTTTCCAAAGTAGTATACCAATTTATACCCCCACCAGCAGCGTATGAGAGTTTTGGTTTGACAGCCTGTCAACGTTTGTTTTTTTCTGTTTTGTTTCTTTTTAGCCACTCTGGTGAGTGTATACTGGTATCACATTGTGGTTTAAATTTGTACTTTGATGACTAACAGAGGAAAACATCCACTTTTTCATCATTTATATTGGCCGTTTGTATATCCCCTTTTATGAATAGTCTATTAAAACTTTTTGCACATTTTTCCAAGCTATCTTTCCTTTTCTTATTGATTCATAGTGTTCCTTATATATTTTAGAAATTAGTTGTTTATTAGATTCATATCTAATTCTACTGTGCAGTTTGCCTTTGCATTCTTTTAATGATATCTTTTGATGAACATAACATTTTAATTTTAATATAGTCCAATTTATCAGTATTTTATAGTGATTTTTGTGTCCCTTCTTTGTCTATTTCAAGATCATAAAGATGTTCTACTTACTTTTATGCTAAATACTTTAAATATCTTCTTTTTACATTTGTATTTGTAATCCATCTGGAATTGATTTTTGTATATGGTGTGATATTTTTTGTCCCGTGTGGCCCAGGACTCAGCAAACTCCATATGAAAATCTGACTGCAATATGAGAAGATTAGTGTAATAAGCTATGGTCTACCTGGCCTGAAGTTTGTCCCAAGGGCATAATTAACTTTAATGATCAGCCTTCTCTCTCATCCATTCTATCTTTCTCTCACCTCTGCCAGCAATTCCTTTGTCATCATTTAGAGTTCTGAGCCTCTGGTGACCTTGCTTTTGTCAGATCACAGATGACGCAATGGTTCCTCTCCTATTATCAGAGGACATGGAACACCAAGAGGTACCCAATATGCCTTAGAGTTCCAGATATAGTCCTCTTAGCTCCCATTATTTACCTGAAATTCTAGCTCTTCATTAAACTCAGGGCCAATTGCTCCCAGTAGTATAGAAACTCCTTTCTTTGATTACTTTCTTACTGGCATGGGAAGTTCAAAATAACCAGGTTGCAGTCATAGCTTTAAGTTTAGAAGAACACTTACTATGTCCATGATGGAAGCATTAGCCACCATTCCCACCTCCCACCCACTTCCAGTGTTTCAGGACCCCTATTCCCATAGAGGCTAAAGTTGCAGGAAAGGAAAGCACATACTCCCCAAGTAAGTCTCTGGGAGTGATGGTAAGAGGAGAAACCTGCATATTTTAGCTATTGGTTATACAGTACCATATAAAGACCATTGGTTTAACATACATACCACATCTTGGAGGGTAGTGCCCTATGCTTGCAGTATGTATTCCCCAAACTGAAACCATAGCTGTCTGTTCCAATGCTCTATCAGGCTGGCTACGTAAGAGTTATGAATTTGATAGAATCAGTGGGTCCTCTGCTCAGTGCCCATTTTTGCACCTCGTTGGCTATAAAATGGGATCCTTGATGTGACACACTCATATTATTTTGATACCTCATATTGATCACTCAGGCACATCAGGCCCTTTGTAAACCCTGGGATAATGGTGCTAGCAGAGGTAAACTCATATTTAGGGCATATCTCTCTCTTCCTCTCTCTCTCTTCATGCTTTTGACCCCATGCATAGCTTCCATCTCAGGATCTGGTGTGTCTGAGAACAGAGGCTGGCTGGCCTCCATGGAATGAGCCATCCTTTCTACCTGGTTGCTTGTCGTCTCTTCACTAGTAGATGATGACTGGTAGGCACTGGGATGAGACACAAAGTTCTGCACATTTTGTGTGTACTCTCCTGTCTATATTCACACGCATTTTCCCCAGACTTTCATTTCTTTGATCTTCCAGTTTTGTTCTTTTCATCCCTTACCAATGACCAGCATTAGGAGTGGGTAAGCCTTTTATGTGATAGTAAATAAATTAGGCTTTAAATCAGTTAGTGAATAAATTAGGCTTTGCAGACCATATGTTCTCTCTTGCAACTACTCAACTCTGCCACTGTAGCCCAAAAGTAGCCGTAAGCAATATATAAAAAATCAGTGTAGCTGTGTTCTAATAAAACTTTATTTATGAAACTAGACATCAGCCTGGATTTGACCCACAGACTGTGTTTGCAGACCCCATAACCATACTATTTGCAACTGCCCAAGAATCCTTGTGTATTCTTACCTCAGGGTCTTTTCTCCCTCCGTACAGGGGAGATAACCAAGTATACAGCTCAAAACTCTGCCCACTTGGAGTGTTGCCTCTCACTAGGGACAATCTTTGAGTGGGGCAATAGTGTGGCAGCTGTCCATTTTCAGCTTACATCTATACATCTATCTGACCCACCTGGGAACTACACCCAAACTTGCCCTGCTCCATCAGCTGGCTGTAGAAAATACCCCAAAAGAATATATATGTATATAATATATGTATTAAATGCAAGAAATAGGTGATTAATTGGTCTAGGCCACAGGTTTGTGTACTTTATTTGAGTCATTTGGATGGTCTGGGACATGCTCACCAGCTGCAGCCTGGAAGTGTCAATCAGCTGAAAGATTGAGGTGGGTCTTCAAGAGCTCCCCAAACTTCTACTTAAAGCCAGAAGGGAGTGCTACGCTGATATAGATATAGGACCTATTGGTCCACGGACGTCCTATGTGTTAATTCAGCCAAGGGAAATGTGTATGAATAGCCAGTCTGTGTCAGGAAAGAATGGGCTCAAGGGAAGGACCCACAAGGCTGAGTTAGAAATACACTGTCATCCTTCTGCTCCTCAAGATTACTTTTGTGGAAAATAGCCATGGAAATATGAAAGTCACAACAAGCATTTCCCAGTCTGAACTCCTCTCCCCTCCTCTTAAGCCTTTGTCCGTTGGGGAGAAAAACGTTTCCTAGTTTTGCAGACATTACATGCTTCCCTCTGCAGAAGGCAAATGCTGGGAGGCATAAGATGTAACCCCTTTTGGTCATAGCATCCAGCAGGGCCGGGGGTTACCACAGTAAAAATAACTCAGCTCTCCATTCCTGGAAACTGGATTCTGCTACCTCTTAGCAATTTATAAATCACTTTTCTTGCAGTGAGGAGAGGAACTGAAATGAAGAGACAAATCTGAGAGTCTGACCTGGGCTTTACTCTAACCCTACCACTTTTCTGCCTTATATCTTACCTTCCTTAAGCCTCAGTTTTCTGATTAAAAGTGAACATTGCAACTGTTACTATGCAGGGAAAATAAGATCTTATATAAGCCTTGTCGAATCATGGATTCAGCATTTATATGTTAATGCCCATTAAGTACCAGGCATTGGGCTCAGTGCTTGGGATATGCCAGTGAACAACACAGTTGCACACTACTCTTGTATTGTGTTCAGTACCCAGCACAGCCCTGGGCATAAATTAAGCCCATATTAGTCAAGACTCCTTTAGTTGTGAGTGACAGACATCCTTTAACTAACTTAGGAAAAAATTGGGGAAGTTATTAGATCATTGTGAAGAGGTAAGCAGGATTGTCCAGTTTATGACTTGGTAAGCTCAGAAGCCATAAGCAGGAGGGGCTGTGCTCAAACTCAGCTTCCCACTGGGTGGCGGGCAAGTGGGACTCCTTTTTTCATAGCCTAAATCCAAAGTTCCTACAAAGTTGCTAGATGCTAGCAGCTGCTCTTTTCAGACACTAGAAACCTTGCATCTAGGCTCTGAGTGCTAGGTAACTGAGCCTTTAATATTTATTCTCCATACAAGACTATGCTCATGCTTGCAAGACATCAGTATTCCTCTCCTCTCCCAGCACAGAGATCTTCAGTGTCCACCACCACCACAGCCTCAATATACATTTCCACGGGATGATAACAGAACAAGGGGTCACGTGTCTACTCTTGTAATCTACTTGCAAGATTTTCCAATTAAACATCTTTCTCATACCACATGAAGCTGTAGGACTATCCTTCAGTCAACTTATCAGATTCACATAACTCACCCACAGAAAGGCCATCATGGATGGCTGGATGCAGGGACACTATTTTTTTCTCATTATTACATTGTTTTCTCATTATTGCTTCTCTCTGCCTCTTAGTTTTATCTTCTAAGCCGCTGGTTGCCCACTTGAACTTGAAACCACGGCCATAAGCAGCACTAAGCTTATGTTACTAGAGTTTTTCACCAAAATGTGAGGAGAGATTCTTTCCCATTAATTCTGGTTATGAGAAAAATTTGTGAAAAAACACTCAGGCCAAACGTGGGTTATGAGCCCACGCCTGGCTGAGTTTCTGTGTTCAGGAGGCAAACGTTGGAGGCACTCAGGGTTACGGGCCTCTCTTATACTTCTTTGGGGATTCATTCAATGATTACTAAGTGCCTACCATGAGTCAGCACCATTCTACAGCCAAGAGATATAAATACATTTTAACTAGTGGTTGCTATCCTCATATAACTCACTGTCTAGTTGGGAAAGAAATGGTACCATTTATTGAATATTAATATGCCATACTGTCTCATTAAGTATTATCACTAACCTTCAAAAAATTCTGCGGAATAACCTTATTATCACCTTTTTGTAGAAGAATAAATTGAGACTTCAAGTGAATCCCCCATTAGAAGGTACTTATTGAGTACTTATTATGTGCTAGGCGAGGTTCTTAGCTGTGGGGATCAGAGGTGAACAAAGAGATTAAATAACTTACTTCAGTTGTTATATTTAGTTCTTTTTTCACATGACCCTTCCTGGCACCATGGTTTTCATATCATTTGGAATTGACATAATTAATCGCTCTATGCAACATTAAAATGCAGTTGCTGTGGGAACATTAGAGCAAGTGGCAGAGCCACGACTCAAACCCTGATTTGTTTGGTTCCGCTGTGCTGTTGGTCCCTCTGTCACAATCTGGCCTCTGGAAGGGCTCTGAAGAAAGTCATTCATACCATGTACATGACATAAATTTCTGGTAACATGTTTTTGGAACACACTTTTAGATTAATAGGAGAAATCATGAAAAGAAACTTATTTTGGCTGAAAACCTAGGATAAGTTTTTTAATTATTGATGTCAGTTCAAAGCAGCCATTCTTATTATAATATATTAGCTCTTTTGGTTTAACTGATTCAAGGTCAGTCAGAAGCTGAGATATAAATCCGATTCCCTGGGACTTCACCTCCAAATCTTGCCAACACCCCACAGCTCCATCTACAGGGCCTGTGGCCTTGCTCCCGGGTGCTTCAATATATACCTGCAGTGAGAGGTCTCGGGGAAACAGTAGGGATGTCTCGATGTCTCGGGGAAACAGTAGGGATGGTTCAGTCCTCTTTTATCAGGGCAAAAGGAGTAGCGAGATGAAAGACTTAATTAAATGTTTACAAAGAGATTTTTAAAAGCAGCCTTACCATAGGATATGGCTCTGGGATAAGAATAAAGAAGCAGTACAGGGATGACCCTGACAAAGAAAAATCCATTTAACCTCAGGTTCAACAGAAAGGTACCTTTTCCGAGAATGTGACTATAAGTGGTGGAAACCTGTTGTATATATTTGTCCAGTGGTCTGGTAACAACATCAAGGACTCAAGCTGTCTAAATCATTTTTTGGAACAAAAGATGGGTATGAATAAGTGAATCAAATACGGCACGAGGATTAAACAAGAGTTCCTTGGCACGTTTAATGAAAACATTTAGGTGCCATTTTCTTCTCATCCCCTCTTCAGTTTAAAAACAGCACAGAATTGCACATGTTAATAGATCACGCTGTGTACTCTTATATTGGCACTGAGTCTTTCGATACCTTCCGAAAACAAAAATCTCAGAACTCTGCTGTTTCCATGGCAACTGCATTTTAAGAAGGTGAGGTTTCCAGTTTGACAGAGCTGAAAGGCTATTAATGTCAGGTCTCAATGATACTGAAACCATGGTGCCAGGAGGAGTCAATGCAACACAGGAGGCTTAGCTTGACCCCACCCAGCATTCATTTCACTGCTGGAATAAACCAATAATATAAATTATTAAAAGGTAATTATTATTCTATAATCCAATATTATGTAATGTTAACACTGAAAATATACAGATTGAAATTTTAATCTAATGCCAAATTTCAGGATATATTAGAATCAGAGTCAAAATCCTTTACCTAAGGAATTTCATTGTATCAGGTCTCATAGAGGTTTTATGAAAAGTATAATATGCATGATTAATGCCACCCTCTCCTCTGTGCTCCAAGATCCACAAAGACTTTTCAATAAAGCTTAAATGTGGAAAGAAAAGGAACCAGAAATATTCTCTAAAAGAGAAGTGTTCTCTGGTGCGGGAACAAAAAGAGACATTCCAATTGAGCATAGTGTATTAGTTGGCTAGGGGTCCTGTAACAAAGTGTCAAAAACTGGGTGGCTTAAATGACAGAAATTTATTGCCGCATGGTTATGGAGACTGAGAAGTCCAAGTATGGTTGGTTCCTTTTGAAGGCTGTGACAGAGTCTGCTCCATGTCTCTTTTGTAGCTTCTGGTGATTTGCCGGCAATCTTTGGCATTCCTCACCCTGATCTCTGCCTTATGTTCACATAGCATTCCATGTACGAGGGCCCAAATTTCTCCTTCTACAAGGACATCAGTCATTTTGGATCAGGTACCCGTGCTACTCCAGTATGACCTCCTCTTAACTAATTACATCTGCAATGACCTTATTTCGAAATAAGGTCAAGCTCTGAGGTGCTGCAGGTTAGGACTTCAACATACGAATTTGTTGAGCAAGTGGCATTTGTTGCCTGTCACCTGGAGTGGAAGTCTTCACACTCCTGCCCACTGCATCTTGGTATCGGAGTGGCCAAGGAAAACACAAGGCAGTCAAGCACTGGGTAGAACAAGGCTTTCCTCTTCATAGAGAAGAGGCAGAAGAAGATCAGCTTCAGCAGTGGGCATCAGTCCCCCATGGCCAGCAGGTCCCTCCCAGTAGCCGACACAGGGCAATTGGCCTGCATACAAGTTCCTGTACTGCCTCAGAAGGACCCCGTCCCCTCCCTGCAGGGGACAGATATAGTAGTGGGGTTGGCCAAGAGCCAAGTGTTCTTGAGCAGAACAAGGAAGTACACATTGAATCTAAATAGGGAAAGACAGTTCCCCACCAGGTGATCAGCCTAGCAGAGGCTGTGTGGGCTCTTCGTCTCCTGGTAAGGGAGTGTTCCAGGCCCAATGCCCATTCTTACATGGCCAAGACGGGGTGGAAAGACTGTGTGCATGAGACTGCCTTTCCCAACAGAATTCAACACATAGCGCAAAGATTGTTTCATCCCAGAGCTAGGCATACTACCTTTATTGCCTCATCTAATCCTCATAATTAATACTGTGATCAGACATTTAAGAGACAGAACCAAATTCTTCTCAAACTTTACTGTGCTTGTGAATCAGCTGGCCATCTTGTTAAAAGGCAGATGGGATTCCGTAGGTGTGGGCTGGGGTCTGAAGTTGTATTCTAACAGCTCCCAGGTAAAGCTTATGACTCTGGTTTGCACAACACTTTGAGCAGCAAAGACTAAAGCCCTTCTCTTACAACATGCCACCTCTTAGAAGAAGAAGAAGAAAGAAAACAGAGAAAAAGAAGAAGGAAAAAGAATGGGAAGAGGACATAAGATTTTTGTGAGAGTGCTGCTGTCTATAGCATTTTAAAAAACACAATGAACTCAATTAGCCAAAAAGGGATGAGAAACATTTATACCTTGCTCCAAACTAATTTACATTCCACTTCTCTATATAAATAATTCTTAATCCTCATAATATTTGGGTGAGCTGAGGAGTAGGGTACCTGCATGGTACTCAGGAAGGTGGCTAGATACTTTCTTGATGTGGCAACCCAGATAGTACCTTTTATATAATCTATAACAGGTGAGCAAACTTCTTCTTAAAGGGCTATATAGTAAATAGTTTAGGTTTTGCAGGTCAAAAAGCACAATCAAGGTCATTATGTAGGTACTTATATAACTATTTAAAACGTGACCATTTTAAAATATAAGCCATTCTTTAGCTCAAAGGCTGTTTAGGAAAAAAAAATATATCAGGTCGTTTATAGACCTTTGATCTATAATGTAGCAGTTCATACATACAAAACCTAGTTTCTGAGTTACATTGACCTATCACAACGGTTAGCATTGTGTTATAAGGGAATATACAATGAGAACAAGACTGAATTTTACATCACAGTTGGATCCCAGACCTTTAAGCAGGAGACAGAAAGCACAGCTTGAGGTATGGCAAGAGAACCGTTCCATTGGAGCTGAGACCCACCCAGGACAACTTGCTTTTGGGAGATTCAGAGGCATCGGGCCAAGGAGGCTGCTCAGCGAAAGCAGAAAGAAGGAACTGCAGGATGGTGTGAGGACTAACACTTGGAAATCACTTAGCCCAGTGCCTTGCACACAGCAAATACTGAATAAATGTCAGCTAATATGTTTTTATTGACATTATCCTATGTCAGGAAAACTCAGCTTGGGCTCGAGGTAGAAACACACATAACTTGAAGAATTACAGCTTCTCAGACACCCAGAAAAGGGAACAGGAAAAGACCAGACATCGCCAGAATGAAAGGCTTTCTTAGTGACCAACTGCGCAAACTGGTTTGTACCAACTCCCTCTAGCCCTATCTCTATAAAACATCTCTCATGGGCTACATGTTTGCGTTGCTTCAAAATTCATATTTTGAAATCCTAATGCCCAATGGGATGGCATCAGGACGTGGGGCCTTTGGGAGGTAATTAGATCATGGAGGTGAGCCCTCTTGATGGGATTGGTGCTCTTATCAAAGAACTCTCTCTCTCTGTCTCTCTCTCTTTGCCAAGTGAGGATACAAAGTGAAGACAGCCATCTGCAAACCAGGAAGAGGACTCTCACCAGGCACTGTGTTTTCCCACACCTTGGTCTTGGACTTCCAGCTTCTAGAACTGTGAGAAAATAAATTTTTGCCCCCAGTCTATGGTAATTTGTTAGAGCTGCCCGATCTGACTCAGACCATATCTCACTGTCCACCGTCCAACAGCTGTCATCCTTGGCCGTGCTGCAGTAAAGCCAGTCTGTTGCATTTAAAATGTACAGGTGGGAAAATGTTTTCCCGTGGGTGACTAATTATTACGTGAGCTGAGACTAGCTGAAGGCCTTATGTCAAAGGCCCTCCAAAGCCTCAGAAAACAGCAGCCGTGGCCCCACTTGAGAACTCTGCTTAGGAAAGGAAACATAAAAACCTGGAGTAGTAGAGATTTCAGTAATTATTTGTCTTTAGAATTTCTGCTGCCTAAGGGTGTATACAGACTGTCAGACTTGCAAGTACAGGTGTAAAGCTGCATCCAGTAGCAGGCATCTGTTCTATGCTGCCTGGCGCCAGCATTGACACAGTGCACTATTCCCGACCCACTTTGCAGCTAGACTGTGTCTGGTGGCTGGGGGACTCCTCTGGGAGAAGGAGGCAGAGAGGCAGGGTTGGTTCCAGAACTTTGTTCACAATGGACTATCAATACATTGTTCTTTATGCTGATAAAGATCATCAACAGCATCTGTAGCTCGTAGAATGGCAATGTTTCCTAAAGTGGGTACTAGAGAACACACTTGCTTTGCTTTTCTATTACTCAATGTTTCTGAAACTTATTTGGCCACAGATTTTTTTCCGTCAAGAGTTATCAAAATACTGCAGAATACGTATAACGAAATATTGCATAACCAGACATCATAGCTCACCAATTGCCAAGACTTCTATGTATTTGTTTAGATGATAAGGTAGCATGGCCTCATGAAGCTGAATGGCTCCAGGATTTCAACAGGGTATAGCTAAAGGCAAGAAACTAGATGCTTTCCTGCTAAGGTTAGGAACAAGGCAAGGATGTCCACTCCCAGTTGTCCTCTCCAACATTGTACTGGAAGCCTTAGCAATTGTTTTGTTATATACCAATAATGAAAAATTGGAAGCTGAAATTAAAAACACAATACCATTTACACTAGCAGCAAAAAAATGAAACACTTAGGTAGAAATTTACAAAATATGTATAAGAGCTATATAAGGAAAATTATAAAATTGATAAAGGAAATTAAGATCTAAATGAATGGAGATATATTCCATGTGCATGGATGGGAAGACTCAATATTATCAAGATGTCAGTTCTTCTCAACTCGATCTATAGATTCAATGCAGTTCCATTCAAAATCTCAGCAGGATATTTTTTGAATATCGACAAACTGATTCTAACATTTATACGAAAAGGCGAAAGAACTAAAATAGCCAATGTAATACTGAAGGAGAAGAGCAAAGCTGGGTTACTGAAACTCATGTCTGGTATTTTGCTTTTAAGCATCCTTGCTGCAAGAAGATTCACTGCAAACGTTTTTGCTGCACAACTAATTCTCCATAAAGGCAATTTGCCACAAAAGCTAAAATAACTGGTTGATTGACAGTTTTGGTATCATCTGGTTACAGATGGTTTTCATTTGTTTAACAGAGTTTCCATTCAGTTACAAATATGCATTCTAGTATTTGGATAAAACTGATACCTCTCTTAATGAAGGAAGACATTTTAGTGAAAAAAAGTGTGATGCTGAATGAGGAGACAAATCAACCAGCAAAAATAGAAAATGTATAATACTATGAATGAAAGACTCAGAAGATGAAATGTTTAGGTAATAATCCACAAAATAAAATCAGCTCTTTGACCAGTATTGCCATGAATCTACATACATTTATATATTGAAATATTGAGATTCAAATATTGTGTAATTTCATTTTTCACAGTCAAGTCTTTTTAATTTTGTTAGTCATTTTTCATGTCTCACTAAAAACTCCATTTGTGCCAAATGAAACCATCATGAAATCAAACGTTTCCTGGAGCAACAGGAGCTCTCATTCATTGTTGGTGGGAATGCAAAATGGTGAAGCCACTTGGGAAGACAGTTTGGTGGTTTCTTACAAAACCAAACATACTCTCCCCATATGATCCAGCAATCATACTCTTTGCTATTTACTCAAAGGAGTTCAAAATTTATATCCACACAAAAACCTGCACATGGATGTTTATAGCAACTTTATTCATAAATGCCAAAACTCAGAAGCAACCAATGTGTCCTTCAGTAGATGAACGGATAAACTGTGGAACATTCAAACAATGGAATATTATTCAGTGCTAAAAGAAGATGAGCTATCAAGCTCTGGAAAGACATGGAGGAAGCTTAAATGCACTTTTACTAAGTGAAAGAAGCCAATCTGGAAAGACTATATACTCTGTGATTCCAACCATATGACATTCTGGAAAAGGCAAAGCTACGGAGACAGTAAAGGGATCAACGGTTGCCAGGGGTGGTTGGAGGGAGGGAACAACAAATAAGTGGAACTCAGGGCAGTGAAACTATTCTGTGTCCCGTAATCATGGATACGTGTCATTACAAAGTTGTCAAAACCTATGGAATGTAAAACCCAAAGATTGGAGTCAAACTGTGAACTTTAGTTAGCAATATATCAATATTGGCTCATCAATTGTAACAAGTGTACCACACCAGTGCAAGATGTTACTAGGGAAAACTGGGGGGTCAGAGGGTTGTGAGCAGTTATATGGGAACTCTCTGTACTTTCTGCTCAATTTTTATGCACATCAAAAACTACTAAAAAAATAAAGTCTACTACTTATTTTTTTAAAAATCTCAGGGCAAAAACACAGTGACCAGTAGAGCACACTAGTCCCTGTGAATTCTGTTTGCAGATAAAGCAACCAATTTTCCTTACTCCACAATATTGAATAATTCTCTGTATTATTATAAAAAAGAACCTTGAACATCCTTAACACTGAAGAGGATACACTGTCATTAAGTCAAACAAAAGAAAATAATACTTATGATAATTCCAAGGTGAAAAATGATGAAAAAAATTTTAAATACAAAAGTGGCACTTGTACCTTAACTCTCGCTTTGGGGGAAAAAAATATACTAATTTTGCAGCAGTCACACTTTTGAAATACCATTCTGGTCTGAGTTTCAGTACTCATTTGGCTGCTATTTTTTAACTTTGCACAAACATTAACATGAAATACATCAAATATATTCCTATGAATGGTTAATTTAACATGAGTGGAAACTTTCCATCTTTAAACAATTATTTTCATCAAATGGTTATGATGACATCAAAGATTCCTAAGGGAAGTATTATACTGATTTACAAATCTATATTACATTGCCTGGTAGAAAAACAATTCAAAAGATAACCAAAATGCAACGAGGAAGAGATGATCCACCCTGTGGCTCAACCAGGTCCCACTCCTTTCAGGAGTCCTTGGAATTTTCCCCACAGTGTCAGCCACCTTGTTTTAAGAAGCTTGAGAAGAATGTATTAATTTGAGAAGCTGGAAATGATGGCAGCTCCATGAGCTGTGTTTTATCTTAAAGTCACCTGGGTGAGAGTGAGTGAGTGTGTGTGTGTGTACGTACATACGTGTATATGTATATGTATAGAGAGAAACAGACAGACAGCACATGGAACAGAACAAAACTGAGTAGCTGGAGAAGACATGCAATGGAGCCAGGAGAAAAGGTAGAACCAAGCATTACTTCACACTTGCTCAGAAACACCTGTTAACGCTTAAAGCAATCATTTCACAGGCTACATTAAATACATATTCATTAAATGATCTGACCCCAGTCTCCATTTTTCATAAAATAGGCAATTTTGGGACTGAAAATAGAATATAGTCTTATAATAGACACACAAAGTCCCTTCACTTGAATGATATATAATGGCTTTTTTTCTTTCCAGTGCAAGCAGAAGCAATATTGGAGACACTTATGTTGTATAATTAATGTTTTCATGCTCTCACTTGGAGTTTTTTTCTGTTAGAAAACTTGATTCATCTCTATAGATATCATTAAATACCTGCTTCATTCTGAACATGTCATGGGCTGGAAAAGAATTATAGTGCTGCTCCTAATTTTTTATCTTAATATCACACCGTGAATTTCCAGCTCAGGTGGAGCTCAGGTGTTTCAAGAGCAAAGGTTTTGTAAGGCTCATTCAAATTCTTCACAGTTCCTCCCAGGTGGGTGGGGTCTTTCCTGGTGCTGGCTCGCTCCTGCTCCTGGGGATGGAGATGGAGAAAACAGAGAAACTCAGAAGTGGGGCAGTTGGGGGCTAGCGATGGTAGCACCCCTCAAGCCTGCCCACGTTTCCATCCTGTACTAGTCTGTTTACCTCCATTTGTTTTCCTTCATTAATTGGTTGAGAGTTGAAAGGGAGAACCATATATTTCTCTTTTCCTTTTATTCCTCTTCACTGTGCCTAGCATAATGTTTTCTAAATACTGACTAGTAAAGTGGAACCAAACTGTCAGGCGGGACTACTTTAGATTTAAAAGGGATATCAATTTAAAAGGTGCATTCCAAATGAACTTTTTAGCATATTTCACATTTCTTGTTTCCTCTGTGTTTGGCACACATTTAGGTAGAGAAAGGCTCACGCACATACCAATTAAATAATTACCTTAATTGTCAGCTGCTTCTAGGAACAAGATGTATAATTGGCTTTTCATGATATTAGGAATACTTTCACAGTAATTAATTTTACAAAGTATAACGAGTCATTTTAGAGATTCTCTATAGAGTGTTTTCAGGATAGCGGGGTCCCCACTGCCAGAACCCCAAGGCTGGCTGACTGTAGCCCCAACAGCCTTATCTGTGGCTCATGAAAGCTGCCTGACCAGAGCAGGGTCGGATGGTATTTCCCAAGGAACTTACATCAATAACTGCCTCAGAACCACCAGCCCTTGGCTGGTCCACCCGGATGGGCTGTGCCTATCCAGGCAGTACTTCACAGGCTGGTCATCTGCCACAGTAAACAGTGTAGGGAATGTCATTGCTTGAGGGGACAAAGGGCCCGTGGAGCTGTGGAAGGAGCACACAGGGGTGGCCATTCAGACCAGGGTGGAGCAGGAAGACAGGATGAGAAGGAATGGCAGGAGTTCCTCGCAGGCTCTGGACTCTCATCTTTTCACGCGTCTGATACTCTGATGTGTCTGACGTCCCCTTTTAGAGGAGCCTGTGCTAGCTGCACAGTGACTGCTCTAAAATTGCATGCACTTTGTGCAATTGATGGTTTCATCTTTCTTTTGAAACACTTAATACGAAAAATTCAACTTGACTGAAAATGTATTCGTATGTTCCCAGGAAACATCACAATTACATTGATCAATTTTTTTAAAGAAGAAGAGTATTAAATTGCTTAAATATAATTTTAATCATAGTAAAATTTTGAAGAGTTGTAAAAAATGATTTAGGATTTTCATCACCTATTTATGGAGACAGTGTTTGGCATTGATGGTGACCATCGAACATTTAAAAAGATCATCGTTAGATGTTGCTCATCAGGAACGTTGTTTGCGGATGAAACTTCGAGTTTCTCATTAGAATTTCCGAAAAGAATTTTTGGGATCACACAAATTTAATATTTAATATGTTCCCTTGTGCTGTGATTTCATTGATCTCATAATTATAAACATAAGGAACCTGTAAGAGACGTTTTGCCAGGTCTCGTACTTCTCCAGGTTCGCTCACTGGTCCATATGATGTAGTTTTTATCTGCAGCAGGCTGTGAAAAAGATTGCAAAGCACTTCTTTAAAAGCTCCGAATGTCAGCATCCTAGAGTGAACCAGAGGCCCTGAGCTATAGTTCCCTTCAAAAGGCAGCTAGTTAACTGGGCCACAGCTGAGGTAATGACCCCCAGAGGAATCCCACAACTCAATTCTGAGCAAGAATGATTCTCACCTCCTGGCTTCTACTCTGTGTTCTTCACAGTTCGGAGTGGGGACTCCGGATTTTCAAAGCCTCTGTTTCTATCCTGCAATTTTATTTTTCCTGTCTTCATTATCTAAAAACTTGATATTATAATATTTTCTCTTTATATCTGTCTCTCTTCAGTAAAAAAAGTGATAACAAACCAAAGATAGCTTTCAACCATTCTTTTCTAAATTACTACCTGATAAAACAGTGGATTAAAAATTAAGACAACAACTTGAAATTACAAAAATATTACTTTATTTAAATCTCCAGAACCGATCTTAGGTTGGCAGCCTTCCCTTTACTAATGATAGAAACCTTGGACTTTGTAATTTGAAGTATCTTATTCATTTCTGGTTTAAATTGGATCAACTGAGGATTCAGATCTGGGCTATTCAAGATTATGCCCACCCTGTCACCCCTTCTGTCTTGCTCTCCTGCAGGTAATGAAAGGCAGTGGACACTGAGTCTGCATGCTATCATCTGAGGTTGCATCTGGTCGTTCTGTTCTTGAATGTTGCACACTGGCTTCCTTGTCCAACGGTGACCTTCAGCTTGTCTAAACTTGACTTTCAGTATAATGCTCTGACATCTTCTGCTGGTGACCATAATTGCTGTCATGACCTCTGTGAGACATTACAGTTGGTCGTCAATATCTGAATCCCCTTGATGTCTGAGTTCTTGCAGGAACACATTTTCTCACCATTAGTGAAGTATTGACTGTGAAGCCAACGAAATTTAAGCTTCAAGGCCTGTATTAGTTTATAGTGACATAACGCTTGACTCTCCCTTTGTCATACATTGTGCCAAATGGCATTACAACACCAAATAAATTTGATAACAGGTTTTCCTACGTTTGACAACAGTCCAAAAAAATTACAGGATATTTTTACATGAATGACAAGCCAACCTTAATTAAATTATTCTAAACTATCAATAAAAATAAATTTTCAGTCATGTGAGAAGACTAAATTATCTTTTTATTTTCCCTGTAGAAGATATTATAAAATTGTTATCAAATAAGCATATGTAGCCAAAAATAAAGGGGAAAAGCGTTATAGATGTGTAGAAGGTAAGCAATTAATTAAAATATTTTGTATGCTTTTTATTTAAAAGAGAGCCCCTAAACTTACACTACTAACTTCTGGTCCTGTGGAACCTGAATCTATCTGCCCCTTCCTGCCATGGTAGATTATATCTCTATTTCCAGATGTTCTGCCTTTTCTCTCTTTCACCATATATCACCATGTTTCTTTTCCTTCTGCTCCAAATTCAGACAAATAAAGGGAAAAATGCTGCACGTCCCTTCTGGGTGGAAACGTTTCCTGGTTGGCACTTGTTTAACCACTTTCTTTGCCGTGATCCAGAAGTCATAAATGCATGTGTTGACAAAGAAGAGTCATAACACCTTGGAGCAAACATCGTTCCAGTTCCCTGAGTAACTACAATGAACAGACTCCCTCCTCCCAGCCCCTCTTCACACTGCAAGGGACCTGATTCGCGAGAATTAAATCTTACTGTTTTAAGCTGCAGAGCTTTGGGGATTATTTGTTACTCAGCATAACCTAGTTGGACCTGACTGACACAGCCTTGGTTATGGGGTTCACCCTGTAGGCTCCTTTGAGCTCTGGCCCACTATCTTGGCCATACCAGTATCCCTCTCAATGGACAACGAGAACATTTTGGATGCTCTTCTGTACTAATCTGGGATGAGTAGGACACTGGGAAGCTGTTCTGTGGCAGACTTTACTATTCTACCACTCAAGCACTATGTTAGATAAGAGGCTTCCCTAAGAAGCTTTTAGTCTAGCTGGACCACTCTCTAGGTAGCAAGATACAAGTGTCTGTGGTTCTTGGTTTCTGTCTTAAACCTATCTAGAGTGTTTCACCTAGTTTCCTTGGTCTTGGCCAACTCCTGGTACCTGCTAGCATTTAAGGTCTAATTATATGTTCTAGATCTTCCTAGTACCATGTAATTACCTCAATACTGTGAAAACTCATGGTCGCATGCCTTATGTTCTTCTTTACTCTATAACATATATTATAAATTTAATGCTCTAAATTTATATTGGTTAACTATTGTCAATATAGTGCTACATAATAAACAAGAGCAAAACGTCAGTAACACAAGACAAAACACGTTTGTTTTTGACTATGGGTCCATGGTGGCTTCTGCCAGTCAGGGTGTGGCTCAGCTAATTTTTTTTCCAGTTTTGACTTAGCTGATTTAGACTGGGCTTGTTCATGCATCCGTGATCAACTGGTGGGTCAGCAGCAGGCCAGCCGTCCGTGATGACTTCACCCTGCTCTAGGTAATCTCTCATCCTCTAGGAGGCTAACCTGGCTTGTTGTATGGAAGAAACAGGAGTCCAAGAGAGATAAGTACGTGCGGCCTCTTGAGGCAAAGGTTCAGAATTCTCATATGCCACTTCTGCTGCATTCTCTTGGCCAAAGCAAGTCACAAAGATGGCCTCTTGATGGAAGAAGCTGCAACGTCTCAATGAAAAGAGCACGTATAGAGGGAAGAATGCAGAATTGGAGCCATTTTTAAATTGATCTAACCACAAGATCCTCTAGTCTTTGGGAATACATAAACTGTTTTTCTGGGTGTTGTTTTTTCTTTTGTTTTGTGTTTTCTTTCTCAGTAAAGCCTGGATCTTGAAAATGAAAGCTTTGCTTTATTGTTTCCGCCATCAGTTTTTAAAAGTGCATTCAGAATGTTTAACTCATTGCTTTTGTTCTTCTCTGATGTTAGTCTATAGAAAAAGTTATTGATGTATGAATGGTGGGGGTGGATAACTGATAACAAGGAAATTTTACAGGAAGCATCTTTTTAATGTCTCAAAATATTATCCTATGACATAGATAAATAATAAAGAAATTTTAGAAGATATAAATGAGCAAAAAAAAGGAAATCAAAATCGCTATTTATAATGACTCAATAATGTTGTCACTATTAACATTTTAGATTAAGTCCTGTCAGGGGTGTGTGCATGTGTGTGTGTGTGTGTGTGTAGTTAAAAATGGAGACAGAGACAGGAGTTTTCATTATATAAAAATGGAATGATATAATATAATGGCTAGCAACAATATTTTATTTTATTTTATTTATTTTTTAATTTTTTTGAGGAAGATTAGCCCTGAACTAACATCTGCTGCCAATCCTCCTCTTTTTGCTGAGGAAGACTGGCCCTGAGCTAACATCTGTGCCCATCTTCCTCTACTCTATATGTAGGACGCCTGCCACAGCATGGCCTGACAAGCAGTGCCATGTCTGCACCCAGGATCCAACCGGCAAACTCTGGGCCACCAAAGTGGAACCTGCAAACCTAACTGCTGCGCCACTGGGGGGACCCCCCAATATTTTATTTTATATCATGAATATTTACACTAATATTACATATACTTCTATTGCACTGTTTTATTAGCTGTAGATTAGATACATAATAATGTAATTAACCACTCTCCACTTTTAGGCTATTTAAAATGCTTCCAATACTTTAAGGACATCCTTGTAGTTAAAACTTTGCAAATATCCCTAATTAAATTTTAAAGATAAATCACTAAATGTGAAAATTGTTTTACAAACCATATACAAAACTTTAAAAGTTTTTATGTAAAATCGCAAATTTCCCTTCAAAAGTTTGTACAGGGGGCTGGCCCCGTGGCGGAGTGGTTAAGTTCGCACACTCCACTTCACTGGCCCAGGGTTCACTGGTTCAGATCCTGGGCACAGACATGGCACAGCCCATCAGGCCATGCTGAGGCAGCGTCCCACATGCCACAACTAGAAGGACCCACAACTAGAATATACAAGTATGTACTGGGGGGATTTGGGGAGAAAAAGAGAAAAAAAAAAGATTTGTACAAATTTGCATACTCATCAACAGTATGAATTTTGGTTGACTGAACACACTTTGCTGGGTCAATATGACTAAATGACAAAAAAAAAAAGGCCATAAAGATCTAGTAGTTTAAAAAATCATCTATACTTTGATTTCTGCCTACTTATTTATCTGCATATGAAATATTTTCTCATTTATTTTGTGGGTAATTTTATATCTTTGGTGAATTATCTATTCATATCCTTTTCCTGTTTCATCATTTTAATTTCCAATTTTGAGGCAGCTTACAGATCAAAGAAAATATTTATTTACATTATATAGAAATAGATAGATAACATAATATTTTTCCAAAGTTTTATGGGGTTTTTTCTTGGATTTAAATAAAAGTTTAAGTAGACTAAAAAGCTGATGGTTGTCTTTGTATTAGGCACACAACCACTAAAAATTTCGGTGATTGATAAGATTATATCATTTAGCTTCATCTCAGGAAGACTATTTTGTCTTTTTAGCTAAAAAAAATTCCATATCTAATTAAAAGGCTCTGTTTCCTCTTAGAGACTATGAAGAGGGAGCCTCCTGTGGGTGTACCCTGGGTATTTGTCTTCACTCAGAGCATTTGCACCAAATATCAGGAGTCGAGTGAGACATCTGCAGGGCAGCTAGGTTTAATCGTGCTTTTTGAAATGACACGTGTCCTACACTTTTAAACAACTGTTCACATCTACGCTTTATAATTGCACCAGTCATACTTACGGATATAGATGCTAGGCATTGTGAGGAGGCTGAAAAGGAAAATAAAATAAGTGATATTTGTTCTTGACATTAAAAAGGCATAATTTAGGGGAGCCAGCCCAGTGGCTCAATGGTTAAGTTTGCATGTTCCGTTTCGGTGGCCCGGGGTTCGCTGGTTCGGATCCCGGGTGTGGACATGGCACCACTTGGCAAAAGCCATGCTGTGGTAGGCGTTCCACATATAAAGTAGAGGAAGGTTGGCATGGATGTTAGCTCAGGGCCAGTCTTCCTCAGCAAAAAGAGGAGGATTGGCAGCAGATGTTAGCTCAGAGCTAATCTTACTCCAAAAAAAAAAAAAGAAGGCCTAATTTTTTTAAAAGACAGCAAAAATAAATAATAATAAGCTAATTTTATTTAATGGTGAATTTATGCATATCTCAAGTTAAATATCTTGACTGATCCCAGCACAGGAGAATAAGTAGCAAACTTACACACCTACCTCTCATTTTTATATTATTGTAAACTATTTTATCCTAGGTATTATGATTAAAAGAGTCATATACTCTTCACTTATATTGGTGGAAAGCCTTTACTAAACATATAATTAGGCCTTGAAAATGAAAGTGCAAACAGAAGGCAGAAAAGGAATAGAATTGCTAATCTGTTACACACAAGAATGTAAGATAAAGTTTCATCTGTATCCACGCAAAAGAAAACAATAGATTTTAATGAAATAAATTGTTATAATCAAATATCGTTGTTGTGACTGGGTCACCTATAGCAACTTATGAAATTTTCTTGCCTCAAGATGCTCCATCATAATGCGTATTAAAAAAGGCAACAAATATTTACACCTTTGAAGATATCTGCAAAGTTTATGTTATACAGCTAATAGAGAATGAAATAATTTCTATTAATAAGATGGTGAAAGTCTGAAACTGAAGCTAAGAGTATCATGAATTCAGTTGAGTACCATGCCCGTTATCTGAGTAAGGTAATAAACACTTTGATTTACAACATGACTCCTCTACTGAGCATTTGCTGTGATCAATTGTGCTCCAGGGCAAAGACCCATCTGTCCAAAGGTGGAGTTTAATTTGGGAGAAAGAAACTCTGCTTGGAAATTAAAATGTGAAGCTCTATCTGCTGGAAAATGACATGACTGAACATTAGATAAATCTGTTTCACCTTCTAAATACTTCTTTAAGCAATGATTTATGATTGAATCTGGAAATTAATACCATACCTTTCTTTTGTCTTATTAGATAATTACAGCAGCCAATTTTCTTAACTTTAGAAAGATGAGTAATTTTGTTTCAGAGTTAAATAGCCAGACCCTCAAACCTGGATCCCATTTTAGAAATTATACAAGAAAGATCTATAATGTGACAGAATGAGCCTGTTAATATAGGGGAAAAAATAATGTGCAGAAAAACTATAATGTACCTAATTGAAATGAAAATTAAATGCTTTTTAAAAGCTAATTCACTATAAATTATTACTCTAAAAATGGCACTACCATTCTGACAGACAGATCATTTAATTGTACATATAAATGGTTTTGCGGATAAATGTCCCAGTAATGAAGAAGTGAAAAAAAAAAGCTGTAACTTAATCTAATCTTAATGTAATAAGAAACTTTTAGGTACAGTAAATGGAAAAAAGATGACAATGTAGATTAAATCATGATATCTTGATGGAGATTATTTATACAAGGATAAGAAGAGAGAGAAAAATGTTTACCCTTTCAGGTCAGCTATTCTTCCTCAGGAGAGACCACAAGAGCAGTCACTCCAAAATCGCACTAAAATCCCTATTTATTTGGTCAAATATGCTGAAAATGACTGGACAGCCTGGGCTCCCTCAGAGCAGGATGAAAGCAGCCCATCTCAGTCAGCTCGCCCTGGCTGCAGAGTTCATTACAGGGGGTCACACAGAAGACAGTGCACTGTCTTTGGAAAGCGACGTCTTGCCACTCCTGAAAATCTCAATTTTTTTTGCTATGCCACAACCCTTTTATACTTCACTTTCAGGAAGAATTCAAATAATCGACGCCTTAGTTGAAAATATTGCAGAAATCTGATACAGCCTTTCTTGAGTCAAACAGCGTTAATTGCACCACACCTTTTTTCTATATAAAGGAATAAGGGAGACTTTGCTCCCGGAAACCTCCACTAATGTCTTTATTTCAGCTGTCCAGCTCCTAGGAAGTCCACTTCTCTGCAGTGAACCACAGTAACCTGACCTGATACCTCTGTATCTCGGTGCTCCTTGTTAAGGACTGTGATCAAAACTCACTCCAGTCGGCTTGCTGACTCTCATGATGGTCACACATCCAGGCACCACCTGCTACACACAGCTCTCTTTGATAATCCAGTAAGCAACTGGCTATTGTTAGTATGCACGACTTTTCTCTCCCACATTTTATATAATTGGTCTCTCTCAAGCATCGTTAAATATTTATAGCCTTTATAGATCGAGCTTGTTTTGCTCGATGGTAACCATATTTGTTGTTATTGTTGTTCAGAATGTAAACCATTAAACTCAGAATTGGCTCCTTTAGCATCATGCTCAAAAAGCTTTGCTTCCACCCAAGAAAATATTCTGGACCCACCTTGCTTTTTTATTTCACAAATTTAGAATGAGTTGTCCGCCGAAGGACAGATTTAGACACCAAAATATGGGTGAATAGAGTGATCATAGTGAAGATTATGTTGCTTCTCATAATCACTGGTGAAAAGCAGGATGACAGAAGGGTCTAACTACTTTAGTGAGAAAGCGCAAAAATATTATCTTTTTTTCTAATAGGCCATGAGTTTGTGTTGAGATTTTTCACTTTACTCTATTTTGAATAACATTTTTTAGCATGGCTTTAATATGAGTCTCTGTAAATATATTATACCCTTTCCCACTAATTTTGGGAATAACATGCTATAAATTCATGTATCAAACTGGTGATACATTTAAATATTTTCTCCAAATTTATGTCTCTCTTTTCTTTTTTGATTGAAACTTTTGGATCAAGCATCCTGGAGTAAGAAAAAAGTCTAGGGGCCAGCCGCGTGGTACAGGGGTTAAGCTCACACGTTTCTCTTTGGTGGCCCAAGGTTCACCAGTTCAGATCCTGGGTGTGGACCTGTGCTTTGCTTGTCAAGTCACGCTGTGGCAGGCATCCCACATATAAAGCATAGGAAGATGGGCACAGGTGTTAGCTCAGGGCCAGTCTTCCTCAGCAAAAAGAGGAGGATTTGTGGCAGATGTTAGCTCAGGGTTAATCTTCTTCTTCAAAAAAGAAAAAGGTCTAGATGACTCCTCTTGATATGACTGATGCATAGAGCAGTCATACATTTTATTGTTCAAACTGAGACATTATGAAAGTGAGAGAGGGTTTTGTTAATAGTGATTCTGGAAGAACAGACATAAAGTAAGACTATCCCAGGCAAACGTGGGGAGGAGACCACCTTTTTCAAGCATCAATTATATAAAGAAAAGTAAGTTCTCTTCATGTGAAACCAAAGTGTGATATATGCAGGAATAGAACGCCTTGTGTTTCAGACAGAATCTGAACTACAGGCAAGGAAACAGACAAAGAAAGGCTCAGGAGGATTTGCCGAAAATTCTTTAACTATTTTCATGGGCACTAGAATCATTATTAACTTTTAACATAAAGATCTTTAATATTGAGCTCTAATTTCCTAAAGACTTTAAATAAAGATAGATAAATATTTATTAACTCAGTATTTTCTACTCAAATTTCCAAAGGGCAATTCTGAATGTCAAAATTTATAACTAAAGTCATATCGAAAATTATTCTAAAAGTATGCCTAATATTACATTTTTGAAAAGCCAAACACTGACAATTTATATAAAATATTTTCTATATGCTTATGTAATGTTTGAAATGTTGATTCACAAGAAAAACTCTTGAATGGAAAACATTCAATTAGATTATATCATAGTTCAGCTGCAATGTCATGTTCATATTACATTCACCTATCTCCCCATACCAATCCAGTTAATGGTATAATTTAGGGGTTTTCTTATAAAGATAGTAAAGGAATTTCCTACAGTTACAGCCATAGAAAACTTTAGGGAAGAATGTCAAGCCTTTATGTGAATTACAATATGCCGTATCCATAATCTGAACTTTACATTCTACAAAACCACCTTAATCAGCAGAGTTATGAAAATTAGTCCATCCTTGTCCGGCTGACTTGGTGGCTAGGCTTTAATCAATAGTGTGGGATATAGTTTCCCTAAAATCCAGCTTGCATTGGGCTTCTGACATGAATGGGGTCCCTGGGACAGCTATCATACTCTATATCACCATCCCAGGCATTAGGGTAGGGTTATCCATTTTAGACACTTGGGCCACATTAGACTACTTCTCACTTTGACTTTCATTTCCCTTGACTGTCATGGACAAGAGAATACAAGGAACTACGCTTTGGGCCATCTTGCCTTCAACTCCGCGTTCCATTTATTGGACGTGATGGGTTAGAGATAAGCAGCTGTGGATGCATTCTGCAGATTTAACTTTACAACAAAAACTTTTCTCAACAACCTAAAGATTTCACCCCACAGACTATCTGCTCCCCACTCTCGCGTGCAAAGATCACTGCTTCTCCCTGCAACTTCCTAAACATCTTTCCATACTAAACCACAATGATGGAGGGTGGGAGGGTCTTCTTGCCAATTTCACTTCTGTTACCAACTGCAGCATTTTAGGTGAGTTATTTATTGGTAGCAAAAGACATGCCCGTGTATGTGTGTGTATGCATACTCACATGCATTCATACAAGAGCAATGAAAGAGTTTCTATTTTATTTAATAAAAACAATTTCTGATATGTTTTACCAGGAGTGAAGGATGCACACATCGCAGGAGCAGATATTGTATATGTTGACTTACCTGCATTTGTCACTTAGAGTTCCTAGTGTCAAGATGCTACTGAGATATTGGTATCTGCCCAGAAAGAGACCTACTACATCTGAGAAGCTTTAGTTTCATTGTGCCTCAGCCTTTTTATAGTCAAAGATTTTACCTCCATTCAGGAAGAATTTAAACAAATAGTTTATGCCTTTAGAAGAAGCATTCACCTGGTTCTTGAGCCAAGCTCAGCCTTAGTAAAATCATGTCCTATTCCAAGGGAGAAAGCAGAACGCCTCACTGCTCAGTTGTCACTGAATACTATCTCTGCCTCCAGCCTTTCAAAGTCCTAGAAAGTGCATTTCACAATAGAATTAATTGGTTAAGGGCCTGTCAGATGAAAGATTCATACACTCCTTCCCAGAAGCTATTTTTCAAAGCATAAGAGGGCTAAGACCTAGCAGTGTTGTTGGACTTCAACCATATAAATATCTCTTGGGAATCTAGTTTTGACGAAAAGTGCCTGATAAATTATTCTTTTTTTTCTGATAAGCTTTTATTCACTGAAGAGCAGAAGAAACAAAAAGGAATTTACTTCTTTGACATTAATTCTAAATTTTAAAAAAGAACTGACAGATGATGCGGATGTGATGGAAACCTTGGGGAAAAGTAAGACGTCATGTTAGTTTCTAAACAGCCTAGGCACATTCAGACACATGTCTTATACTGTAGTTCTGGGCATACAATTTAAAATTTAAGAGGAATGAGAGCTATAAGCTATGGCGGATGAGTCAAAAAACAAAGAACTCTGTTCATAAAGAATAGTAAGCTCTAAAATGAGATTACAAAGGAAATATGAGAGGGGATAAATAAGACAATATGCCTATACAGAGAGTTGTTTCATGATCTTTTATTTTAGGACTATATAGTAATGGTCATATAACCAAAAATAAAAGCAAAATAAAAGTACATTACAAACCCTGAAGAACAGGTCAAGAAGGCTAAAGCTCTGGCTTGAGAAAAGCTATTAAGAAAAATCAAAAATGCTATTTTAGCTGTGTTGTAGCAAGAAAATATACAAGTAAGGGATAAAACACTGTTTGGATAGTCTCACATGGGAGAGGAAAACACTATTGAGGGAATATCTCTCACATATCCAATACTCAGCTAAGAAACCACAGCTAATCTTAACAGTAAAGAAAAAACAAACAAACTAACAAAACCAAAAACTGCAAGAACATTATTATCGGTCCCATTTTACACAATGGATTGTGAGTTCATTGTACAGCCAGTGACAAACACAGTACTGGTACGTTCATATGGTTCTCAATTAATCCATGTCTCGTAAGTGAACCATTGTTTTGAAATCAAGAAGAACTGGAGATGTGCTAGAAGTTCTAGAACATGACAATCTGTACATATTCATGTACATTCTTTGTTTTATTCAAAAACAAAACAAGAGGAAAACTAAGAAGGTAACTGCCATTGTTTGAGTACCTACTAAGTGTCAGTTTCAGCATAGTGCTTGGCGCTTGACCTGTATTGTCTCAAACTGCCTTGCAATTACCTGGCAGAAGATTTTACATATTAGGAAATCAAAGTTACAAAGATTTTAAAATTGTAGGACTCCAAATAGCGAGGATCTGCCAGAAGGGCTGGGTTTCAGACCCATAGCTGTAGTTTAAAGCCCATACTGGAGAACTTACTTGCCAAATGATGTTGGAATGAATTCCTTAATTGCTCTAAACTTCACTTTTCTCTTTTGCAAAATAGGGACAATGACAATACTCAACTCATAAAATGTGGCAATTATCGATGTTAAGAATACCCCACTTTGCATATCACTTAGCAAGTAAGTGCTCAATAATATAAATAGTATCAACAATTCATAACAATGAGAAAAATTGCCTTGTTAGGTAGAGTGCTATCATGTACTACCAAGCCGTTAATAATGTGAGACTTTTCCGTTTGCTGTTTGTTTTTCCTTATAGAAACAGTTATTTCACAGGGAACACCAGAGAGACGAGGACTTCCACACTCCTCCATCTTAAGCCTTCGTCATATTGAGGCCCAGTGAGGGTCAAATAAGGATATAGCACCGTGTGCTGAAGCTCTTACCGTTTAGCAGATATGTCTGCCCCTGAGGTGACTAGAAACTACAGATCATTGCAGCTGAGTTTAGCAAGAAGTAATCTATGTGGGGTCATGATGCACCTGAGCAGAGCCTGAAACAGGAATCTAGTGGTAGATGGGGACAGAGACTTCCTCCCACTAGAAAGAGGTTTTCTTGTCAATCTTATTCTGCAGAGAGACTGTCACTTTACATAGACAGCTTTCCACATAAGACAAAGTTTTGCCGGGCAAGCTCTATTAAGTATGGCCGTGCCTCAAGCACAACGGCAGGCCGAGAGAGGGGGTCGCGCTCATAGACCTCAAGTGTGAGGAAGATTTGGAATTCTAAGTAATGGTAGGGAAAAATCTAACGAATTCCAGCCTTTTATTTCCCTTTCCTCTTTACTACGTGGGCGAAGGCACTCATACCGGGGCAAGTCTTTCTTTCTGCAAAGAGAAAACAGCCTTTTGCTACTACTGTTGGGATAGTGTAAAATAGCCAAATGCAGGTTATTTAAAATGCACGTGAATACTGCATCTCTGAGGGTCTTTGAGGGCACAGGCTTGGAGAACGTCAGCATTCTAATACATCAAAGAAAGGCTCGGGTTACTGTAAGGTTTTTAGAGAGGCACTTGACAGCAAAATTAAATTCCTTTAGAAAATTACTGAGATACAAATTATATACAATGAAATGCAAAACTTTTAGGTTCAATGAACTTTTACCCATATGTATACTTGGATAAACACGACCCCGATCAAGATAGAGAATGTTACTGTCACCCCAGAAAGTTTTCTTCTGTTCTTCCCAGTCTATACTAACACGTCCAAAGAGGCAACCACTGTTCTCATTATCACCATTGATTAGTTCTGTGTGCTTTTGTAATTCATATACATGGGATTGTACATTAGTACCTTTATCAGTAGTTTATTATTATTATTCTTATTTTGCTGCATATTACTCCATTGCATGAATATACTATGATTTTTAAAAACTCCATTCTCCAGTTTATGTTTCCAATTTGGGGCTATTATAAATAAAGCTACTATGAATATTGTATTGTCCTGTGTATTCATTTCTCTTGGGTACGTGCCTAGGAGGGAATTGTTGGGGCATAGTGTATGCGCATGTGTAATATTATTGGAAACTTTAAGTGGAGAAGGGACATAATCTGACATTTTTAAATGGTCACTCGGGTTGTTAAATTGAAAATAGAATATAAGGGCAGTAAGAGTGGAAACAGGGAGAATGATCAGGAGGTGACTGCAGGAATCCAGGAGATGGTGATGGTGGTAGTTGTGAGAAGTGAGCAGATTCTGGAAATATTTTGAAGGGAGAGGTAATAGAACTTCTGAATTAATTGAAGGTAGGTTACAAGAGAAAAGAGAACTTGTGGAAGACCCTAAGGGTTTTGCCTAAGCAATTGGAAGGATACAGTTGCTGTCAACTGAGATCAAAAGATGGTAGAAGGAGTCAAGCTTTTCTGGGAGGTGGTGGTGTGGAAGGAGGCACTGGCATAGGGATTTGGACAAGTTCAATTTCAGAGGTGGATTAGACATCCCAGTGGTGCTGTTGAGCAGGTAGTTGGAGATATAAATGTGGATCTCAGGAAAGAGGTCTGAACTAGAATTATAAATTTGGACTTTGTTAGCAAACAGATTGTAAATGAAATCTAAAGACAGACTGAGATCTCCAAGGGAGTGAGTGTGTGTAAAGAAGAGACAATAACCAAGGACCAAACACTGGACTCTCAAAATTAAGAGGTTGAGAAGAGAAGGAAGCAGCGCAGGAGACTGTGTTGGAGTGACCAGTGAGGTAGGAGGAAAACCAAGACAAACGAAGGTGTTTCAAGAAGAGGTGATCAACTGAGTCAAGCGCCCCTGATAACCAAATAGGGAGAGCACTGGGGATTGACCACTGGCTTGTCACACTGTGGGTCATTCGTGATCTTCACTAATATAGTAGGAATGTGGGAATACTGGTTTTCGTTAGGAAAAGCTACTGCTAGAGAAGTTTAATAAGTTTTCTTGAACAAATAATATTTTCAACTTTGGCACATGATAGACTTTGAGTTGTATCAACTTTCAAGATGCTAAAGGAGCTACACACCTTCTAGTGAAGGGTTCCCTGGCTGCAGCTGCTCAAAAGTCTATCCAGACTTTCCAGAGAAATGCTCTTGGCTGTGACTGAGACATAAAAAGATTGGAAGACAAGAATTATCAATTCATGTTTATTTGGCTTTTATTTTATAAGAGGAGGGGAAATTTCATTCTACAATACAGTTTCTTTCTGGGAACTTTACTATGGGACAGAAGATTTCAGAGAACATCATCGACTGGTAGAGATATTTTTAAAATCAAACCTTTGGTTGATTCACACTTAATCATGTCACGCACTATAATATTATCCGTGTCTTATAAATGACAGAATTGAGGCATCAAGATGAGAAGTTATCTGCCTCAAGTTACACAGCTAGAAGATGCGCCAGCTGGCTCCATGGTTCATACTCTAAAGTATAGTACGCTGATTTAGCAGAAGGTCAAATTAGAACATTTGACTGGGGCACAAAGATTCAAAAGATGTGAAATTCCAAAGTGAGATTCCTGGCAGACCAAGAGGCAGATTTTCAAAGGAAATATCAGAGAACTGGTTTCACTGTCCTAAAATGACTTTGTTGCAAAGAGTATATAAAAGAGTCAGAAGAGTTGTAAAAGAAAGAGGGGTTTTCTAAGGTGGACTTCTTTTTTTTAATTTTTGTTTTAAAAATTTGTTGATAAAAATTATATACATTTAGGGTGTATGACATGACAATTTGCCATAGAGAGATATATATATACACATAGTGAAATTACTACTACTATCAAGCTAACTAGCATATCATCTCACATAGCTAATGTTTTGTGTGTGTGTGTGTAATGAGACCCCTGAAATCTACTCTCTTAGCAAATTTCCAGTATTTAATACAGTCTTATTAACTATAGTCATCATGCTGTACATTAGATCTCTACACTCACTCATCCTATATCACTTTGTGCACTTTGACCAACATCTCCCCATTTCCCCCACCTCCTCAACCCTGGTCATCACTGTTCTACTCTCTGCTTCTATGCATTTGACTTGTTTAAATTCCACTCTTAAGTGATATCACGCAGGAATTTTTTTCTTTCTGAGTCTGGCTTATTTCACTTAGTATAATATCTTGCAGGTTCATCCTTGTTGTTGCAAATGGAAAAATTTCCTTTTTAAGGCTGAATAATACTGAATAATATTCCATTGTGTGTGTGTGTGTATATCAATATTTCTTTATCCATTTGATGAACACTTAGGTTATTTCCATATCATAGTTATTGTGAACAATAAATACAGCAGTACAGATAATCTCTTCAAGGTACTGATTTCATTTCCCTTGGGAATATACCCAGAAGAGGGATTGCTAGATAGGTAGCTCTATTTTTAGTTTATGAGGAACTTCTATACCGTTTTCCACAATGGCTGTACCAATTTACATTCCTACAAGCAAGGCCAACAATGTAAAAGGGTTTCCTTTCTCCACATCCTTGCCAACACTTGTTATCTTTTATCTTTTTATAATAGCCATTAAACTTAAGACCTTAAACCATAAAACTCCTAAAGAAAACATACAGATAAAGCTCTTTGACGTGGGTCTTTGCAACAGTATTTTGGATATGAAACCAAGAGCTCAGGCAACAGAAGCAAAAATAAACAACTGGCATTATGTCAAACTGAAAAGTTTCTGCACAGTAAAGGAAACAATCAACAAAATAAAAAGGCAATCTATGGATTGGGAGAAAATATTTACAAGCCAGATATCTAATAAGGGGTTACTATCCAAAACACGTAAGGAACTCATGCAACTCAAGAGCAAACAAACAGCAACAACAAAACCCCAAACAACCTGATAAAAAAATGGGCAAAGGACATGCATAGAAATCTTTTCCTGAAGACATACAAATCACCAAGAGATATATGAAAAGGTGCTCAACATCACAAATCATCAGGAAAATGCAAGTCAAAACTACAACGCCACATCACCTCCCTCCCGTTAAGGTGAATTCATTTAGCGAGGGAGTAGCGTTAATCTTCAGTCCTGCAGGTGTGTGGTAGGGAATACTGCCTCTTACCCTCAGTCTAGTGAGTGGGGCTTCCATGGAAGCCCATGAAGATTGGTGTGTATTCCTTGTATTTAAGCGACTGGTGCCTGATGCACACAGAGAAAACAAAGCAAACTGTGGTGCCAGGGTTGCGTCTGGGAAGTGATCTCTGGTCTCTGACAGCCAGCCAAAGGTGAAGAACCCAGATGGACTGTTAGGTTCAGGTTAAAAAAAAGTAGTACTTCCTAAGAGACTGCCCAGCTAAAGCAGGGGGAGGCCAGAACTCGGACGTTCTGGAGAAAACCCCAGGGGCAGGTCTGAGAAAGATTCTGAAGCTGCCCTTAAGTCTAGACATTGCAACACGGAAGTGTGAGAGAATTAATGCCTCTTGGGGAAAACTTTGCCCGGTGAAAAGCAGGAGTGAGGAAGGAGCCAGTAAATAAATTCCCTTTGCTCTGCACCCAACTCACTGGGCCGAGTATCAGTGGTTTAAGGAAGTCTGTCAGGAAGGTGATGTGTGTGCAAAATCTCAATTAGATTTTCATGCAAAGCATGCACCCACCACCTTTACTTACTTTCCTTCTTTTCCCCCATCACTTCTCCTTTTTCCCTCCCTGTTGCTGTCCTGGTGTTGAATCTACTGGTAGAGCCTTAGCTGTTTTCTATGAAAGGCAGGCTGCATCACTATTCCTTTGGGACTTTCTGAGGATGGCAGTACTTGGGACCAGGGGTATACAACAGGCATGGACTATTCAGAGCTTCGTTTGCCTGCAGTCCTAAAGCTACACTCTTTAGGTTGATGGATCAGTACTAAAGCTGTCATTTGATCTCCATCTGTCCATATTCTGTGTTTCTTTATCAGCTGGTCTCAAAATCAGTAGGAAAAGGCATATAGTTGATTTTCTCAAATTGGAATAGCATAGGCCATTTCTTTCCCTGCTCTTTAACTTTTAAATACCACCTACGAGTCTTATTCTATGTAAAATCTACCTTATATTGTGCAAGGTCTGAAGTCAGCAGCCCTCAGGAGACTTCCATGAATCCGTCTGGATGTCTATATCGAATATGGTAGGCATGCAGCATGTAAACTAAACGATCCCGTTTCTCATTCCTCGTAACACCAAATTATTCATTTTAATGAAAAGACCTTTAGTATTTGGTACCTATTTAAGGAGACTTGAAAGAATTGAGATAAGAAAAAAAAAAAAGAAAGAAAGACAACGAACAATAAGCATCCTAAATTGTTAGAAAAAAAAATCTCTGGAGCTGGAATCTTTAACTTGAAAATTGGAAGCTAGAGCCTCTGAGGCATGAAGCTGAATTAAAAGGCAGAGTTTGTTAAAATAACTAAAATTCAAAACATAGCTCCAGGCACTAAATTTTGTCTTTGCAATTACAGTTAGTTTTCATCAGCTGATAGACGGGGGGCCAGATTCAGAAGCTACAGAAAAGCAACAGAGCTTACAACCTGCTGTCAGATCATTACTCTTTGGCTTTAGCTGTTTGTCAAAAGGGAAGTTTTGAGAAATGCAATGGATGCTATTAGAACAGAGTCCAGTTGTGTAGGATGGATCGAAGTAATTAAATTTTCCATGGTGTGTGTGCATGTGTATGTGTTTTGTGTTTGTGTCTTAGAGATGACATGACATTCTTCCAACTATTTCTCCTCCAGAGTGGCTGTGTAGATAACAGACAATGCGATAGAGAACTAGAAAGGGTCAAAGTTATTATCGTAATAATAATAACAACCACCACCATCACAATCACAGCTGCCACTTGTAGAGCCATAACTATGTGCCAAGCATCAATGTAAGCATGTGTGCACACACACAGACACGAACGCGCACGCACGCACGCGTAAACATCAGAGCAAGCGCTGAGGCAGGTACTGTTGCTGTCTCCACTTAGTAGATGAGCCAACTGAGACGCAAATGAGTTAAGAGATCGTTCAAGTTTACGCAGCTGGTCAGTGTCAGAGCCAGGATTCATACCCGCGTCTCTGGCTGTGGTGTCCTTCCTTTTCATCTTTAGTTTAAAACTGTTCTAGAATAATTTTTATTATATCCTTAGAAACATACTTCTGTGAATATTCTCGGACAAAAGTGTCATTAGCCTTGCCATTAAATATAAAATAATTTAAGCTTACAGATTCTTGGAAATGTTTAAGGCTTTCGTATGGCAGCTTCAGGTTCTGTTATTAACTCACAGCCTGCCCCTAAAATCACCAACGTGTATGTGCCCTTTGGCTCAGCAAACCTACTTCTAGGAATATATCCTGAGAAAAAATACTCTGTGTCTTCTGTGATGCTATACAAAGCATTGGTTACAACAGTAAATATTATAAAAGTCTAAGCATCCAACAGGAAGAAATTGGGTAAATAATTTTAGTTACAGTCATGCCATAGAATACTAGGCCATTACAAATACCTTGTGAAGAACAGTTAATTAAATGTGAAAAATTTATATAATATATTATAAAGTGAAAAGTTACACGTTAGCATTATAGCATTTTCCCTTTTGTTGGGTATGAAACTGAAGTTATGTGTGTGCATGTACAATACAGTTTATATCTCTACATATAAATAGATGTGTAGTTCCTAGTGAAATATTAAACTGCAATGGTATATGCAAGTCTTTATGTCCCCAAAGTAACTCACCCCAGTAAGTGATTTCTAAAAGCACATGTCAGAAAAACTATTAGTACTGCCTGTTCTGCATTTCGTTCATCTCCTCATTTAACCACAACTGAGGGAACTCTCAAATATAGGCAGCTCATATTCTTACTACACAAGTATTTTACCGGAATACAGTATATTTTTATAAACCTCTCTAAGACAAACTACATTTGAAATCAATAGTCCAAAAGGTCAGTGGGAGTGATTTTTATGTTGTTGCTATAATTTCTGTAGCAGAGAGTTGATTTAATCATACTTCTTACCTGATAGTGGATGACCGCCTGTTTTTAATTTTTTCCCAAACCCAGATACCATTTGTCTCCCCTTCTATTAATCACTCACTTTGAATGTTACATCTGTATCCTCAAATATGTGTTAACCTTTTTAAAATATGTGGTATATTTTCTGTGA
This sequence comes from Equus quagga, assembly GCF_021613505.1. Lineage (NCBI taxonomy): Eukaryota > Metazoa > Chordata > Mammalia > Perissodactyla > Equidae > Equus > Equus quagga. The sequence goes on from NC_060282.1 coordinate 75,139,420, forward strand.
TTGTGCTTTTTAATTGATAGAAATGGACTGTAGATTTTGTTCTGTTTCTCCTTTTTTTGGCAAGCACCGTGTTTCCGAGACATATCCATACTCTATAATTACTGCATCGTATCCCATAATGCCTGACTCCACCACAGTTTATTCAGTCATTGCCTTGTTAATGGACACCTAGGCTGCCTTCCACACTTTCCTCTCCCAGGAAACACCCAGATGCACAGCTCTAAACATGCTCGCTTAGAGTCCTGAGCCAGAGTTTCTCTGGGATGTTAACCCGGAAGTACGATTGCTGAGTCCCAGATCATACACATAGTTATTTCACAAAACACGGACAGATATCCTTCCAAAATGACTGTCCCAGTTTATATTCTAATCAAAAAAGAGTTGCTGAAAGAGAAAAAAGTCACAATTGTTTCCTCATTCATGTGGGACAGAAGAATTCATTTTTCAAGAAAATTTTGTTTGGAAAAACATTTTAATGGGTCCTTGGGGCTTATTTAATGGGCACATAAGTAGTCTAGAAAGGAAATTTGGAGACAAGGAAAGGCTAAATTGCTTTGCCTGCTTATAAAAAAAGCCTTCCATTTTGGCAAAGGAACTCTTTGTGCATGATGATGCTTTTAGAAAAATGTGTATTTTTCTTCATATAGACAAAGACTATGCTATCTCAGAGAATTATTATTTGCCCTTGGAAGAGTGTGTGTGTGTGAAGTTACTTATTCAGGACGAAAGGAATGGAGACAAGAGGACTAGAGCAGAATGAGGAAACATGATTTTCTTTTATTATTGGGTCCTATGGTTGGGTCTTTACTGCACTTAAAATGCCAAGACCACTAGAGAAATCCAGTGTTGTGCCTCTGACTCAATTAGTTTACTTCCACACTGAATTACATTGACTGTGGAAAGGAGCCTCTATAATCTTGTATGACTATTGTGCGCAAGAATTGTCCTGTTGTGGGCAGAAGCAGATCCTAGGAAGCTTCTGTTTGGGACAGAGCAGTGTGGGGAAGTGTGACTTCCGACACTGCCCCTTCTTTGAAGTAATAAGATTGAAAGTAATAGAGATTTTAGCCCATGTGGGCTTAAGTAACAAGGTTATGTGTAGATTAGCTCATGTGTCAGAAAAGTCAAGCGGTGGGCCATGCAAAGTCGAATTTGGAACTCAGACAATGTTTCTACATATATTTTGTCATCAGCAATATGGGGCTATGTGTTATAGCAAATGACAGCGGTGGCTTTAGTATCTACATTCTCTTAGATTTTGTATCCAGTAGGAAAAGATGAGATTCTGTTCATAAAAAATTTCAGCAAAAGTCTCATTTTATCTCTTTGGATCTATTTGGGCCACATGTTCGTTCTATTTATTTACTATCAAGGTAGCATTGGTTTATAACATTATGTAAATTTCAGGTGTGCATCATTGTATTTTGATTTCCGTGTAGACTATATCATCTTCACCACCCAAAGCCTAACTACCGTCTACCACACACTCATTCTTGAACCAGCTATGCACCCAGGAGCTTGCAACCCTCTAATTTATAAGACCAGTCAGAGCCTGTGCCAGTTTCTCAAACAGAGTCAAATTCATCTGAAACACTTGGGTTGATAATGGGGGAGGGGTCATTACCTGGAACCAAAATCTAACGTGGGGCCTGTGTGCACCAATGCCAAGTAACAAACCCAATAAAGGTCTACCACAATTTCATCCTCTCCGAAAAAGCTTGCCAGTTCTCATTTCTGTCAATATATACGAGGAAATAAAGCAGATGCTCCAACGAGTACCAAGGCACTTGAAGACAAAGGTATATATCTTATGCCCTGGACACACATTTGGAAACATTATTTTTGGACAATTTGTCCACGGCAGATTTTCTGCCAGGAAATGTTCATGCCTTAATACACCGGCCGCTCTTTCTCTTCATCTCAGTCATTGTCTTACAGTTAGGAAATCTGCAATGTACGAAAACTGATTAACTGAATTACTAAGTGAAATTGCCATTGTCTTCCACATGTTTTCCTAAAGAAAGTATCTTTCTGCGTATCCAGGTCATGAAGAGGATAACATACATGGTAATATTTTCCATTTAAATTAAATATTTTCCATTAAATTGAAAGAAAAAAGAAATAACAGTGTGCCTATTCTTCACACAGATGCATAGCCAGAAAGTCATAACTAGCCATCAGAAGCATCTTACATGTGTAATTTTACATATAAAATTATACTTTCTGATTAGAATAAAGGCAGGCTTTGCCTAAGGCCAAAAGAGAAACAGTCTCCTTCTGTCCTTCCAAATAGTTTACACATAAAAATATATTTCTTATTTAGTACTATTATAATCTAAACCAGGAAGGAAATCAAATGTGATGCATTTTCATCTTCTAAGTAGGAAGCATTTTTAGACAATCTAACCCAAAACATTAAAATTCAGGACCTGATTAACAAGCAGCTGTTTTGATGATTATTTTTCTGAAAAGTTTCCTAGAGGATCACCTGAATAGAATCAGAGTTCGCACATGCTCTTTGAAAAATGTTGCTACTACACAATAGTCGATAACAAGCTCTGTACTACGTCTTCTGGAGGCCTGATGCAATTGATTACTATTCATAACCGTCTCTGAGTAACACGCTCTTCACTGCACAATAGAGTTAGCATAAAGGGTCATTCTTAATGTTGAGTTTGTGACCAATTTTTTAAGAAGAAAAGAAAATGAATCAGGGATTGGGTGCTTATTAAGTGTCAGTTATGGTGGCAGGCACTTGGCATTTAACGTCTCATGGTAGATATAATGAATTCCTGTTTGTAAGTGAGGAAACTGAAATTGAGACATTACTACCAAAGCAGAGTAAAATGCTTTTTGTTATGTACATATTGATTAAATGTGTGGATTAATCAGTCAACAGCATGAAGTGTCCAAGTATGTGGTGGGTGATAGGGGAAAGAGGCAGAAAATTAAAATGTATTTAGCACAAAATAATATGTCCATAGTGAGAGGTGATTTGCCTATCAAACCTCTTTAAATATCAAATTGTGTGGGGTAGGTCTTAAATAAAGAAATGGAGACAATAAATCAGCAAAACGACTGGCACATAACAAGCTTTCAATAAATCCAACCATTGTAGAATGCACATCCTTTTCAAGCACATGTGGAAATTCACCAAGATAGAAAATATGCTATACCAATAAACAAGTCTTCACAAATTCAGAGAGATCAAAATCATACAGAGCACACAATTCAACTACAATGGAGTTAAATAGAAACCCATAAGAATAAAATTATCTAGGAAAACCTAAATTATCTGGAAAATTTAAAACACTCTTCTAAATAATTAATGAATTAAAGATCATATCACAGAGGAAATTTGAATATTTTCAGCTAATGACACTAAAAATAGAACACAGCAAAAATCTGTTGGATACAATTAAGTCAATGCTAACAGGGAAACATGTAGTTTTTTAAATGCTTATATTAGAAAAGAAAGGTGTAAAATTAACTAATGTTCACTCTTAAGGTACTAGAGAAAGAAGAGCAATATAAATCAAAGTAAATAGAGAGTAGAAAATAATGATCAGAACTGAATCGTGATATAGAATATAGACATGTAATAAGATAGATAATAGAGAATAGATGAAATTAATAATACTAAAAGCCAGTTTTTGAATAGATGAATGGAAAAAGAGAGGAAAAAACAAGAAAAAATGTAAGAGGAAAAAAAATCCGCGATACCAAGTGTAAGAATGGTCTTATCACCAAAGATCTTAAAAACATCAAAAGGGTAAACAAAAACACTAACAACTTTATGAAAAAAATTTGAACAATTTACACGAAATGGACAGACATCTTAAAATTTCATGCAAGAAGAAATAGAATATCTGAATAGCCCTATGTCTATCAAAAAATTGAATTTACTATCTCAAATCTTCTAATATCATATATAATAGTGAAATACTGAAGGTTTTCTCCCTGAAATCATGAACAAATCAAAAATGTCCACTTTTACCACTTCTATTCAACATTGTAGTAGAGGTCCAAGCCATTGTAGTCAGACCAAAGAGAAAAATAAAAGGCAGACATATCAAATAAAAGTAAAACTTTCGTATTTACAAATGATATGATTGTTTAATTAGAATACCCACGTAATCTATAAAACTACTATTAGAACCAATTAATTAGTTTAGCAAGGTTGTAAGATATAGTTTTAGTATGAAAAGTCAGTTTGATCTGCACATAATAGCAGTAAAAATTGACAAATGACATTTCAAGATATCAATTTATTGTAGCATCAAAAATGTAAAATACCTGTGAATGAATGTAACAAAGACATTCTAGACTCCTACAGTGAAACTACAAATGCTGATCGAAATTAAAGAAGACTCAAACAAATGAACAGAGATCCCATGTTAATGGACTGGAAAACTCAATATTGTTAAGATTATAATTCCCCCCAAACTGAACTACAGATTAAATGAAATTCCATTTTGTACCAATTTAATAAGCTGATTTTAATACGCGTATGGAAATGCAAATGAACTAAAATAACCCAAGAAATTTTTTTAAAGCAAGAACAACATTGAATTTGTTATAAAGCTATAGTAATCAAGAGAGTGTGGTACTAGTGAAAAGATAGAGATATAAACCAATGGATCAGAATAGATAGTCTAGAAGTACACCCACATATGTATGTTTAATTGATTTTCAGCAAAGGTGCTAAGACAATTCAAAGGAAAAAAGAAAAATCTTTTCAATATACGGTGCTATATCCATAGCATATCTGTATAAGAAAAAAATGAACATAAGTCCTTACCTCACACAATATATAAATATTAAGTCAAAGTGGGTCACATATCTAAAGGTAAAATACAGAACTGTAATGCTAGAGGAAAATACAAGTAAATATTTGCAATTTTCAGATGGCCAATATTTCTCACCTACAAAAATACAATATGAAAGAAAAAACTAAAGAATTGGTCTTGACCAAATTAAAATACTTTTGATCTAGGAAAAACACCACAAACTGAAAGAAAGTATCTGTAAAACATACATCAGACAAAAGACTTTTATCCAGAAATATAAAGAATTCTGACCACTCTAATAAAAAGACAATCCAATAAAAAATGAGAAGATTTGAATAGACATTTTACAAAAAAAAATGTAAATGGCTAATAAGTATATGAAAAGATGCTTAACATAATAAGTCATCAGGGATATGCAAATTAAAACTACAATGAGATATGACTACATAACTATTAGAATTATTAAAATAACAATAATAAAATCTGACAATACCTAATGTTATTAAAGATGCAGGATAACTGTCACTCATAGATTACTAACAGGAATGCAAAATGGTACAACCACTCTGGATAATGTCTCCTATAAAGTTAAACATATGTTTATCATATGGCTCTGTCATCCCACTCCTGGTATTTACCTAAGAGAAATGAATGTATATGTATCAACAAAGACTTGTATGTAAATGTCCACAGCAGCTTTATTTATAATAGCCCCAATCTAGAAACAAACCAAATATCCATCAACAGGTGAATAGAGAAACAAATTGTGGTATATTCAGACAGTGGACTACCACTCAGCAATGAAAAGGAAACAAGAAACTATCAATATACACAACAACATGCAGAAATCTTAAAACCATTTTAATAAGTGAAAGGAGCCAGGCAAAAAGAAGGATACGTAATGTAAGAAGCCATTTATATACAATTCCAGAAGAGGAAACAAATCTATAGTGACAGAAAGCAGATTAACTGCTGCTTGAGGATGGGGATGAAGAAAAGAATGGATTACAAATGTAGACTATGAAACTTTTGAAGGTGTTTGAAATGTTTGTTATCTTGATTATGGTGATAGTTCCAAAAACTTATACATATGTCAAAACATCAAATTGAGCACTTTAAATATGGGTAGAATATTATGTTTTAATTGGATCTCAATAAACTTATAGAAAGCAAATAAGGGGAGAAAGGAAAATTATTCTTTCAGCATGAAATTATCACACGGCAATATTTATTTCGTTGCCTTCCAGAAATCTGCAAAGCTCAGTATGGCATGACAATTTGCAACTCTAAACAATTGCAGATTGTGGGAAGCACTTTCCTTTGGTAAGCAGTAGTCAAAAGGCTATAAAACAGTTCTTTGCCTTACTTTGCCTATGAGGTCCCCATATAATTCTATACCCAGAAATCCATTATTTTCTTCTTTGATGCCCACAGACCTGAACATGCTAAGACCTGCAACATGTTGGCCCGTATGAAGGAGAGTAACTAACAACACTGACATAGAACAACTGCCACCAAAATTATTAGGATTTGTGCTTTACAATTACCAATTATTTTCACATGTTATGCTCAAAATTGTAAACATATATCTATTTTCTTTAACAGGTAAATAATTGGAGGACTATTATCCTCATGTCAACAGATTTTCTTCAATTTGCTTTTCTTATTTTTCTATAGCTTTTTTAGTATATTGCTCTTTCTGTTTTTCTCCCTCCACTGAAGTTAGATTAACCTTGAAAAATTGGTGGTGAAAGCCAGTGAGTTATTATGGGAACTGAGTATCTACTGTCACCTCTGCTCCTTGTATCTGAAGCTGCACTTAATTAGCACAGATTTGGGGTGGTGGGAACATTTATCTTGAACTGCTACAAAAAACTATTCTGAAATTGAATAGATCATTTGTCTATAAGATTATCACTTTCTATGAAACAAAGTAAGTTATTAGTTAATTACTTGGTATGAAGGATAAATGTCACTTCTGCTTTTAGTATAAGTATTTACTCTGGTAATAAACAGAAAGTTTCCCTACTTAATGTTTATTCACTCTCTGGCAGCTTTCCTAAGTACCAAAAAATAGTTGCATCTCAAGTGCCAAGATTTCCTGGCAGTAGAAGTCAAATACTTCCAGTAAAGGTCTTATATAACTTGCTTCTTAGATTAATTACACATCACCGGAGACAACTAATAGTTTTAGAGCTGAAGATGGCTCCAGAGACTACCTGATCCCACTGTCTGGTCTCCCAGGTGAGTGAATTGCAGCCCAGTGCCTAGTGACTTATCCGAACGGACAAACGGAGTCATTGACTTTATTCTTCTCTTTTCTCAATTCTATAACTTCTTACTTTAGCACTTGATCTAATAATTTATTTAATTAATACCACAGAGGAGCATAGTTAGTAACTTATTTTAAGATGTGTCGTTTGTACTTTGACTATCCCAAGGAATAGAGCTGTATGCTGATACAGACTGAAAAACAGTCATACCCTCTCCAATCTGTGCCCCAATATACACAATATTATATTAAATATAAATTAATGTTATAAATAAATTATAAATAAATTAATGTTTCCACTTCCTCCAATGTTACCAAAGTAGATTCAAGATTTTGGTGTCTTCAGACTCCTGCATTAATCAAGGTCAGTTTCCACATACATTATACATTCCCCATTTCCTTGTTGAAGAATCCAATAAACGCTAAGGACAACACAAGATCACTTCCTACTTGAATGTAATGGGATCTAAGTTTTAAGAAGCTTGTAGTTGCTTCCGTGTAGAGAATAAAGTGTAGGTGTGGCACAAGTAGAAATAAAGATTGAAGTTATGTACCTCCTGCTTTAGTGTGTTGTGAAGTGGAATAGGCTGCTAGCAAAGAAATGGACATATCTAGATGGTATTTTGAATATGAAGTTGACAGATAAGTCATGAGTGGTAAGGAAAAGAGGCAAATTATGGACGGCTTCTAGTTTTGGATCCTAGATGGCTAATTGGATGATAGCACAATTTAATGAAATGAGGAATGTCAGGGAGGGTGGAAATAATTGGATTTGGAGGGTGCCAATATAAAGAAGTCTAGTCAGCAACATGGAGGAGTGAGCTGTTCCTATTATCTCTCCCCCTTCGAACTATAACTAAATGGACATTCATTGATCAATGGAGGATACCCACATAGCACAACAGGACCCCTGAGAGACCCGTGCAACTATATGTCTGAAGGTGGATGGACTACCCTGGGGAGATAATGGAGATAGATGAGCACTCTCCAGCCCCCTGGCAACCCTGTGCATGCATTCGACTGCTCTCTCAGCTGGCACGAGTACCTATAGTACTGCTATGGGCCACAAAGGTGAGAGCATATCTCAGAGTAACTGAGGGAGCAGGTGGTGTAACCCTGAGCCTCTACATTATTGCTTTCCCATCTGGTAGACGAGCCCATAGTGCTGCTGTTGAGAGTGGCCCAGGGTCAGACCCTGTGAGGAAGCCCTGTCCACCAAGCATTGCAGCTGGCGTGACCTTAAGAAGAGGCAGCAGCAGAATTGGATGCCCAGGTGAATGCTCTCCTGGCTAGTGCAAGTACCCATAATACCCCACAACTTCCAGCAGACAGGGTGGGATCAGAAACACAGCTCCTGCTTCCCCACAGTGGTAGCAACTGGAGTCTCTGACTTGATACTACCACAAATGCCCCATTAAAATATTTGTTTATCAAACACCATGAGATACTATAGCAACAATTCAAAACAGAAGAATAACAATTCTCCAGAAACCAACCCTGAAGTCACAGAAGATTACAATGTAAATGACAGAGAATTCAAAAAAGCCGTCATGAAGAAAAACAAATTACTAGACAACTCAGAAAGACAGTTCAATGAGCTCAGGAATAAAATTAATGAGAAGAAGGACTACCTTACCAAAGAGATTGAACCTATAAAAAAGAAAAAACAAGCAGAAATTCTGGATATGAAGAACACAATTAAAGAAATAAAAAACAACCTAGAATCCTTAAAAAACAGCTGATTTTATGGAGGAAACAATTAGTGATTTAGAGAATAGAAATATAGAATTGCTCCAAGCAGGAGGAGAAAGAACTAAGATTTTTTAAAAATGAAGGAATTATTTGAGAAATATCCAACTCAATTAGGAAAAGCAACATGAGGATTATAGGTATTCCAGAGGGAAAGGGGAAGGAGAAAGGAGCAGAGAGCTTGTTCAAAGAAACAATAGCAGAGAATGTCTAAAACCTGGGGAAGAAACTAGACTTACAAATGCACGAAGTCAATAGAGCTCCTAATTACAACAATTCTAAAAGACCTTCTCCAAGGCATATAACAGTAAAATTGGCAAAAGTCAACAACAAGGAAAAAATATTAAGGGCAGCAAGGCAGAAGAAAATAACCTACAAAGGAACCCCTACCAAGCTTTCAGCTAATTTCTCAGCAGAAACCTTACAGGCTAGGAGAGTGGAATGATATATTCAAATTATTGAAAGACAAAAAGTTTCAACCAAGAATAATCTATCCAGTGAAACTATCCTTCAGATACGATGGAGAAATAAAAGGTTTTCCAGATAAACAAAAGCTGAAGGAGTTCATCGCCACTCATGGCCGAGTGGTTAAGTTTGTGAGCTCTGTTTTGGTGGCCCAGGGTTTTGCCGGTTCAGATCCTCAGTGCCACATGGCACCACTTACCAGGCCATGCTGAGGTGGTGTCCCACATAGCACAACCAGAGGCACTCACAACTAGAATATACAACTGTGTACTGGGGGGCTTTGGGGAGAAGAAGAAGGAAAAAACATGCATATGAAAACCATGGTGAAATACCACTTCACAACCACTAGGATGGCTATAAGCAAACAGAGAGAAATAACAAGTGTTGATGAGGACGTGGAGAAAATGGAACCCTCATAAATTGCTTGTGAGAATGTAAAATGATGCAGCCACTTTGGAAAAGAATCTGGCAGATTCTCACAACGTCAAACATAGAGTTATCATGTAACTAAGCAATTCCACTCCTATATATCCAAGAGAAATGAAAACATATGTCCATTCAAAACTTGTACATGAATGTTCATAGCCGTATTACTTATAATAGCCCCGAACCGGAAACAACCCAGATGTCCATGAACTGATAAATGGAATAATGTGTGTTACATCTGTATAATGGAATATTATTCATCAATAAAAAGGAATGAAATACTGATACATCCTATAACATGGATGAACCTTGAAAACACTGAGCTAAGTCAAAGAAGCCAGTCACAAAAGACCACACATTGCACGATTTCGTTTACATGAAATATCCAGAATAGGCAAATCTATAGAGACAGAAAGATTAGTGAGTGGCTGCCTTACTGATGGCATGGGGGGTGGAAGGCGGGGAAGGGAGGTGGAGAATGGGGAGTGGTTGAGAATGACATTTCTTCTTGGGATTATGAAACTGTTCTAAAATTGATTGTGCTGATGTTTGTGCAACTCTGTGGAAATACTGAAAACTATTGAACTGTGTACTTTAAATACGTGAATCGCATGGTATATGGAATATGTCTTAATAAAACGACTATAAAAAAAGGAAAAGACAGTGTTTCATGAAGGCGGAGTGTTCGACTGTGCTAAATGTTACTAAGAATGACAAATTGCCCATTGTTTTCAGCAAGAAGAAGGTCAGGCATGATTTTAACAAAGGAGTTACGTATGAGAGCCCACTTGGATTAAAAAAAATGATGAGTAAGTGGAAACAGTGACCCTAGGCAACACTTTAGAGTATTTTACTATGGAAGGATTCAGAGAAATCAAGTTACAGCTGGAAGTCAGAGTATAGTCGTCGTCGTTGTTTTTGAGATGTGAGAGATTAAATCATGCTTTTATGCACACGTGAATAAGTCAAGAGAGAAAAATGAATTTAGAATCGAGGATGGAATAGTAATTGCAGAGATGCCAGAGTGATTAAAAAGGCATTGAATATTGAATGTAGTGAAAAAGGAAAGGATAAGCTTTAATACAAGCAAGTTCTTCTTCCACTTTAATAGAAAGGAAGGCGAAAAGGTATGGATTCAGATTTAGATTGGTTGGCAAATTTGCTGATGGAAAGAGGAGAAATTTTCAATTGCTATTTTCTAACCATATTTAACTATCCTCTTTCTAAAATAGCTAAATATTAGGCTAGGGGATTAACTGACAGTATAGGAAAGGGTTTCAGAGTAAGGAAGTGCAAAGTACTCATTGTGGAGAATTAGAAAAATCCATAACTGTGTTGTGCCTCATAGAATTTGGGGATCAGGAATTTAAGTTGTAATTGTAAGAACCAATGTAAAATGTTCTTCAATGATACTTAACCGCTGCAGTCCAGGTAGGTAGTAAGTAAATAACTGAGTTTAAACATATTTGGGTTCTTTTTTCACAAGCTTTCACAATGAAGGAAGCAAGGAGGAAGTAAACATATGCTATTTTGCGGTAATAGTTTTGGACCATGGCAGGTAAGGAGGGAAAAGAAGGCATGAGATGCATTATGAAATAATAGTGAAAGAGTTATAGAGTCAATAGACATCTCAATGAGGAAAAAAAAGCATTTTTGGTACTGAAGTATTTGAGAAAATGAGGCGGAAGTATATTAGATGGTATACTCAGAGATTAGCACATTTTAAAAAGGTATTTGAGGCGCTGAGGTATCATAGGGGGTAAGTATAGGGTACTCACCATGAAGGCAGGTGACTGAAGTAGCGCGGATAAAGCTGGCAGGTGTGGAAGTCAAGAATATGAAAGGCCAAGGTGTTGGATGAAACTTCCACACAGAAACTGAAGTCACAAAAATTGATGCAGGAATAACGGGGGAAGAGAGTAGTAATTCAGTTTCTAAAATCTTCAGTTAATAAAGGGAGAATGATCTGAAGATTGATAGATGGTAACAAAAAGGAAAGAGAGCAAGTGATATAACCTGATAACTTGTGCTGCAAAGAATCGTCATCTTTCAGAACTGCAAGGAGAAATTGTCTAGAAATGGCAATAGAAAGCAAAAGAAACTCTTGTTTCCTCTCTAGGGACTGAGATTTTCCCAGAAATTTCCTAATGGTAGATCTTCATTTCCAGAGAAATAAAAGACAGTTTGGGGAAGGGACAGGACAAGCCAATAAAAAGTTTGAGACTGTGATTTGGGTGATGATCAGTGATTTTGGAACTCGGTGAATGAGGTAAACCCGAGCCTATTCCTTCTTAGCTGACATAGGATAACAGCTCAGGTTGTCATCCTTAGGATTTTGGTGGAAATTATGGACCTGCTGTGCCACTCTGCACTCCTGCAGTTTACAGCGAAAGACCAAGCAAAATCAATGCCACATCCCTGTATATTGGCAATGTAATAGAAAAGTCCGTATAAAATCTTCTAAGAACATTTTTGTATCAATAAATCTTTTGATCATATTCAGCAGTCTAACCAGGTCCCATCATGAACTGCAGGAAGGGTCATTGCTTCACTAAAATGTATTATGTCCCAAATACGTGTTTAGTATAGGATTCTCCCCACTGTATGATGAAAATCTTAGGGTTTTTTTTTTAACTGTAATCTGAGATGTCCACATAAAAATAAAATGTAATTTGAAGCATTAGTGTTCTCTCCTTCTCTTCCTCTTCAACCTCCACCACCTCTTCTAACTTTTAGCCGAATTAGTTTCTCAGCAATTTGAAAAATAAAGATAAATTTTTTCTTAAAAGAATCTATCTGATAATATTTCTCTCTTTGGCCTTTCTACTGAAGTCATAGTTCTATGCTGGAGAAAAATATTCATAAAGAAGTATTAAGTTACAGTTGTTTTTATTAAGAGTTAAAATTATTTTTCTGTTTGTTTGTTTTTGAAGAAGATTAGCCCTGAGCTAACTGCCACCAATCCTCCCCTTTTTGCTGAGGAAGCCTGGCCCTGAGCTAACAGCAGTGCCCATCTTCTTCCACTTTATGTGTGGGATGCCTACCACAGCATGGCCTGACAAGCGGTGCCATGTCCACACCGGAGATTTGAACTGGCGAACCCGGTATGCCAGTGGAACATGCGCACTTAACCACTGTGCCACCAGGCGGCCCCAAGAGTTAAAATTCTTGATAAACATCAGTCTTGAATAGAAAATACACTTTGGAAAGATTTTTTAGGGCTTTTTGACGGCATATGACTATTTCTAACCCACTTGTCTTGAAAACATGTGGACAATGTGCAGAGAACAAGAGTGGGAGTTAGGAAAATATGTTTGAATGAAATATAATATAAATGATCTTTTAAAACTAATGACTTAAAACTATCTAGCATTAGGGACAGAAAGCAGAAGACTTATACTGAAAACATAGCTTTGGACCAAAGTAAGCATTTCTGATAGGTAACTGGGGAGCTACCAAGAAGTCATCACCCATGTTCAATTTCTTGTTCCTAACTCCAGATGCCTCATGGGGTGGCAGCTGAATACTGACAGCACAGTGACTTACAATAGAAAAAACAGAGTTTGGATTGATTTTTAAGGAGGGGAAACAAAAGAACATTTTATAATTTTATATTACTCATCTGCAAAACAAACAAAAAGAATTTCTCTCTTAATTGGAAGTATTTTTAAAAAAGATTTCCAAATTGCTGTCAGAGAATTATTCTTCTTCAAGACATGAGAAAATATTTGTCCCTAATGCCCAAGAAGTTCAAATAAAACTGTTTCCTTTCTCTTTTGTCTCATTAATAGTTGTGCCTGTTTGTCCTTGCCTATTCTATTTTTTGCTGACTTTTAAGACTCTTTTGTATGTTTGATGTAGAAATTGTGACAGAATTATAAGGACATGAGGGTTGATACTGGGTTCTGTATTTCTTGTTTTTTTTTTAAAGATTTTATTTGTCTCATTTTTCTCCCCAAAGCCCCCCAGCACATAGCTGTATATTTCTCGTTGTGGGTCCCTCTAGCTGTGGCACATGGGACACCGCCCCAGCGTGGTTTGGATGAGCAGTGCCATGTCCGCACCCAGGACACGAACCAGCGAAACACTGGGCCGCCTGCAGCGGAGCACACGAACCTAACCACTCGGCCACAGGGCCAGCCCCCTGCATTTCTTTTTTATCTTTCAAAATTGTCAATATAACTTTCCACGTATGGTAGATGCTTAATAAATACTATTGACTGCTAAAAAATTTTGAGTTTTATTAGTTACAAATCTTACCCAAGATAATTGCCATTAAATCAGTTCCATTCAACGTATGTTTATCAGAATCTCCTCCATACCAGGCACTTCGGGGATCAAGGTACACAAAGTCCTTATATATTCAAGGTGCTTACCTTCTAATTAGGGAGAAAGACAATTAATAAGTAAAAACACAAAAATTATCATTTCTGATTGTAACATGTTTCAGGAAATTAAACAAATAAAGTTGGATAGCCAGTGCAGATCGCTAGATGGGGAGGCCACGTGAGGCCCGTTGGGAGAAGCACTATCTGGGCAGCTATTGGAATGAAGTGGGATGAGCCACAAAAATGTCCTGGGGAACAGTGGTCTGGGAAAAGAATAGTAAATGCCTAGTTCAGAGACAGGAACCAGCTCAATATGTTTAGGAAACAGCAAGGTGGCTAATTTGCTGGACCGTTGTGACTAAGAGATGTAATAGCAGAAAACTAGATCAGAGAGTTAGAAAGGGACCCAATCACATAGAGCCACGGGGATAATGCTAAGGAATTTTGGTTTAGTTCAATTTGTGATATGAAACCATTGCTCATGTTTTGAGTAAGGGAATGGCATGATCTGTTTTTTTATTTTAAATAAATTGCCTGACTTCTGTAAAGAAAAGGTTATGAGGAGAGTGGAAACAAGAAAACCAAACGGTAATCAGTTGCAGTATCCTAGGCAAGATAGGATGGCTTGGATTGGGTGTAACTGAGACGGGGGATGATGAGAGGCAGATGCAAGGTAAATATGTGGGCAGTAGTGTGGGTAGGGTTGTCCTACTAACTGGAAGTGGGGTATGCGGTAGAATATGTGCATCGAGCATGACTCCAGGTGTTTAGCCTAAGAAAATAGATGGAAATAAGGTTGCGGTAAAAAAAAAAAATTAAGGGAAATATTTATCTCAAAAGTAAAAATTTACCATTGAAAGAAATTTAGTCAACATCAGCTAGTAGTCGAGTTGTTTCAGAAATATAATTTAGTCAGTACACATGTGTGAGCAGCTCAAGTGTCCATCTAGTAGTATGTTAGGCACTCAGAGACACAGATAAATAAGGCACAGCTTACCTCAATTCATACATAATTCATAAGTTAGTCTCTGTTGCCATATCTTTCAAAGATTGAAATAATTGGCTTTGGTTTACATTCAAGACAGAAATAAAAATCAGTGTTCCTTCAATGTTCTAACACAATTTCCCTAACTCTTAGCTTGTCTTAGGGAACTTATTTTTCTGGTCTTCTCTTCCAATAGCCAGGGCACTGAGAATTATTTAGCTTTGAATAAAAATCCAGCAAAAACATATTTGCAAACCATTCTTTATAATTTATTGATAAAAATTATTAGTTTGCATAATCTAGTACCTAACCCCAAACCTGGTAGGAAGGAATGGAAAATAATGAAAACAGAAAGTTATCAATATTCTGTTCTCTGTTTATGACTATTATCCACGCAGCATTAGGTGGAAGGGTGATTCTATATATAATACTCCATATAGCATGGAGAAGCAAGCAATACAGAATCCAGAGAACAATAGTAATCTATAACAATGTACGCCCCAGGAGCAGAACAAAGCTCTGTCACTAAAAAATTCCAAAAAAATTAGTTTCTATCTTCCTTTAGTTAAAGAAAAAAGACAGACTCTCAAGAATGATAATTCAACTCTGAGATTGCAAACTAGTGACTTTTCTGGTTAAATCCAACCTAGAGACATGTTCTGTTCATCTCTCTAAGTGATTTTTTAATTGGTTGACAACATTTGACGATCAAAAGATTTTACATCTTTAAGTTCAAAGAATCTGACAACACTAGAGATAAGATCTATATTCCTGTAAGACAGCTGGCTGGAGCTGATTAAATACCATGTCTTTAAATTTAGCAGTTTGCCACATTCCCAGACATTCACTGTTGTCTCCCAATTATTTAGATCAAGTGTCAGTTTTAAGTTGTCCAAATCGAGGCTGAGCCACTCATCTGTTTTTCTTAGCTGCCACTCTTCTCCCCCAGTAATCCATGCTCCACACATCAGCATCAATTTGAATGATCTTTCAAAGTGGAACTCAGATTATATCACTCATCTGTTTAAATGTCCCAAGTGACTTCACATTGTCTTTAGAAAAAGGTCCAAACTAACTCAAGCTCCGCTTGATTTTGAGAGCCAAGAGTATTCTATCAATAAACATAATTTATGTGAATGTAGTATTCATTTAGCAAATGGTACTTTGTAAACCTCACTTAGAAATTATTGAGTAATTTACTTCTAATATACACAAAAAATAGAGGATTCCGTATAATGGTTACGTAATGTTACCTTTGTTTGGTATATTTTAAACAAATTTAGCAATCTGCTTTTACTGGTACTGTAAGGGGAAATTTTTGTTTTATTTAAGTTACATAATCTAGAATATATCAATATGGTTTATTGGAAACATTTCTAAAGCCATCCAAGAAGTATTTATTTTTGATGAAAAGAATTTTTTCATATGGGAGATAATGAATTCTTGGAATGAAAATTATCTAGATTCCAAAAGTAAATTATAATCCATCATTTGTTATTATTGTTGTTTTTAAATTAGTCTCAAATTAAAGCATGACATTTCAAGTATTGGCTGAAATTTCAACCATGTGACTTTCACGAAAGACAATTAATTGCATTGATATTTCCCAAAATAATTCCTTGGAAATTGTGTAGTCTAATTTTAAGGTCAGAAGTTGAGAAGCTGGCAATATCTTATTTTGCTTTATTTCTTCGTCAAAGCAGGAGCCCTAGTAAAAGGGGAAATTTTTTTCCTTCGAAAATAAGAGGTAGTCATTTGAAGGAAGAAATGGGAGAAATATGTTTACAGCCTCATGTTCAGTTATTTTTCCATCTGGTCTGCCTCTTTCACGTACCCATCCAAATCTAGAAAAATGAAATTCTCATGGGTGGGTACATGCAAAGAAAGAGAAAAATCAGGATCCAAAGTGGCAGATTCCTAGGCGTTTAATACATTTCAGTTAATGCCTCTTACGTGTAAAAAAAATCTATACTTATATAGCACATTTAGAGTCTATACATTTCTCTTTTCCTGACATTTTGTTTATTAGCCTCACCACCTTAGCAATGTCATTGTACATTTTCATAATGTTCTCCTGATATGTAATCACTGAATGATACTAATTTTTATTCACCTTTAAATTAGGATCAAATAACTATCACCTATTATATAAGATAGTTGTGAGGGTCAAATGAAAAGATCAGATAAAGGCATTTTGTAAGCTACCTAGTTAGGAAAATATTATTCCTCTATGTCTTTCTTTACCAAATGCTGATTTTTCAAAGATGCTTTAAAATAACAACCAAGAGGTCAATATAAGCATTTCTTGTCTAATGATTATTTTATTTATTTTTATTATTTTCCCAATTCCCAAGTCCAGTTAAATTATTTTTTTAAATGCAATCATGTGAAGGGCCGAAGAAAAATGTACTTTGGACACCATGCTCCGAAGCAAAGAACCTCTAGTGATATAGACACGTAATAGATGCTTTCTTCATAATAGGTGTTCTTGGCTACTGTGTGTATACAACCAACAGCAAAATGCCTGAAATTCTTCTCCTCATAATATGTAGTTGATAGAAGCATCTTTCTTTCACTTGTTCCTCAATTTTATGTATTTCAATGAGAAACAGTTATATAATTTTGCAATATCAAGGGTGAAAGAGCGAAGGAAAGTGTCAGGCTCTTATGACTTTTCTTTGTAAACTGGGCTGTGTGTGGGTGTATAAATATATACATGCGCATATAATCTTATGACGTATATTTGAGACACACTGTAGTAGTGTATATTTTGACACATAATTTTTCTAGACCTTTGTAAGATTTCTCTAGACTCTATGTGATATCTCATATATATGTATAAATGTCATATATATCTAATTATTTTGTGACTCCTGACATATTTGAAGCAAAGGTCTAGAGAAATTATGCAAACTGGGTTCATCTGAGGTCAAGTTCTCTGCAGATGAATTTCAATTGTACCAATAATTCCATTTTCCAGTTTGACTTCATTTTCCATCAAAACTTGCTAACACAAATGGAGCCTCATGCAGCGGTAAAGCAAAAGGTGTGGGTGCCAAAAGATCTAGGACCTTGTCGTAGCTCTGCCATTAACATGCTGTGTGCCTGGCTGTAAATCATTTTAAAACCTATAGTCCTTTACATATTTCTCCTGTCAAGAATGGAAAAAAACCCAAGAATAACAAAGGATGGATTATAATTTACTTTTGGGATTTAGATAATTTCCGTTCCAAGAATTCACTATCTCCCATACGAATAGAATCTCTAAAGTTTAACATTTCATAATGTCTGATCTTGAATTTCTCTCTAGTTCTCAGCTGAAATATTTGCAATCTTCTTAAATCCCAAGATACTCAGCAACAGTTTACCTCTCATACATTTATCTTCCAATTACTGCATAGCTTTAGGACATCCTGAAGTTCACAGACTTTCTCTGTGTCCATGAGCGGGCCATAAAGTGTCTGTAAATTGCCTGCAATTGCACTTCCAATGTTTTGCATATGTACTTTATTTTAGAGGGGAGGATCTAAAGATTTCATCAGATTTTCATTGGTGTGTATTAGCAAAGAGGTTTAGATTTTAGGTATCTAAACAACCCAAAGATGGTAGTTTAATGCCAGTGGGACTGTCTATAAAGGACATCATGGGCACATGGACAGAATACTTTGCAAAAAGATTCAAGCCTATTTGGCACTGTTCTTGGTTCCAGATCACAAAACTCTGCTAATATGAGGTCATATTACTTTAAAGCTCTGTCTGCAAAATTGTGCACAAGAACATTTATTATTTCAACCAGCAGTTACTGAGCATCTCACGTGTGCTAAACATCCTTCTAGATTATAGCGAGTCAATTTGAGGAACAGAAAGACCAGTAAGGCTGGCTGACAAATAGTGAGGGCGAGATTGGTACACGATGAGTCAAAGAACGAGGCAAGGGTCAAATTATGCAGGATACGGTGAGAAACTTGGATTTTATTCACATGCAGTGGAAAGCCACTAGAGGATTTTCACGATCAGATTTATATTTTTAAGAGATCACTCTGCCTACTATGGAGAATACATTTTATGTGAAAAAATGTGGGAACAGAGAAAGTATTTAGGAAGCAAACATAAAAGTTCAGGAGATAGAGGCTGTCGCTGGGTCTAGGTGACTAGAAGAGGGGCTGGAGTGACAGCGTATGGATGTATCAGATTTATTTTTGAAGTAGAATAAACAGAACTTACTGATTGCGTAAAGATTTGAGCTTAACTGGAATAACAGGGTATTAACAGCATTTTCACTTGGCTTATGTGAAAATCTATGAAGATCATAGATTTTAGCTCCGAAATTAGAAAAGTTAACTTTGTCAGCAACTTATTCATAAAGTGGCATAAATTGAAATTAGATTTGAGTTCCTCCAGCAATTATATAAAAGAGAATTTGTTTTCATGATTTTATTAATCTTGACGGTCCCTAAAAACTTTTCAGGGGATCCACAAAGAAAAAGCATTGTCATTATACTACTAAAATTTTGTTTGCCTTTCAAACTGTATGGACGTTTGCAATGTGCTACTAAAGCAATAGTGGATAAAATTACTGGTGCCTTAGCTCAAATCAAGGTAGTGACACAAAAGTGTATTAGCGGTTATTGTATTCTTCACCATCAAAGACTCACAATAAAAAATTGCCAGTTTCACTCAAGAATATCTTTGATGAAGCAGTAAATTCATAATTTTATTAGATTTCTACCGTGTGTGCACCTTTTTTATATTCTCTATGACAAAATGGGGAGCATGCGAAAAATCACTGCTCTTACATAATGAAGCTTGATGGTTGTCTAGATAAAAAGTACTATTCCTGTGTCTGCTGGAATTGCCAGCCCAACCAGATGCTTTTACCATGGAACACCACTTTTATTCCAAGAATATGTAACAGCCAAACCACGATTATATAGACTTGGGTATTTGGCAGCAATGAATAAAATGAGCCTTTCACTTTAAGGAAACTAGCTGACAGTATTTGTTGTAAAATTCAAGATTTCCTTTGAAAAGTTTATGTCAATCACCATTAGTTTGACATCGTTTCAATACCTGAAGACTTTTTTGTTGAGATCATAGGTTAAATTAACAAATGTGATAGTTTGATATTGTATGATGAAATATATTAACGTTTGAAAGATCTCCATCACTAAGTGGACAAAAGTTTTCAAAATTATTAATGCAAAATCACGCATGGATAAAAGATATTTTCAATATGCAATCGGAGCAATGGATTTTACTGTACCAGAGTACAAAAGTTTGCTGACATGGACTCAAATTTCACATTGCAGTAAACCATTAAGAAACTACCACTTGCTGAGTTTTGATGTAGTCTAAAAAAATAGTCACAGGCTTCTCATAAGTCTATGAAAATATTTCTCCTTCTTCCAACTGTGTATCTTTGTGGAGCTTGATTTTCTTCATATTTTCCATCTCAAACAACATATCAGAACAGACTAAATGCAGAAGCAGATATGCAAATCCAGATTATTCTGTCTATTTTATATCTGTTAAGTCATGTATTACAGAGATTTGCAAAACTGAAAATGACCCTTTATCAGTAAGTTGTTTTGTTTTGGAAAATATAGTTATTTTTCATAATAATATGCAATTGATTGTAACCTGTAATGAGTCTATAATTAGCATTTAAAATTATTAATCAAGACATTTAAAATTTGTCTTCTTAATTTTGGTTTGTAATAGGATACATATCTGTAGTTACCACCTACATGACAAAACTTCTTTGCAGTACTCAGTACTTCTTAAGACTGTAATGGAGAGCTGAGATGAGGCCAAAAAGTTTAAGAATTGCTATATTAATCAGCACATGTTAAATACTTTCTATTCATTAGGCTTCATATTAGGGATATGAAGATAAATATATTAAGACGTATGACTCCAAAGAGCCTCCAGTCAAATGGGGTGGAGAGAGATAATCACAGCAAATCAGTACAATATGATTGTGATTTATAATGTAAAGATGGTTCTAAATATGGTTTAATCCAACAAATAATGCATTGAACACCTACTATCTATCAGACATCTCTAAAAAAGATATAAAGAAAAATCTAATTGTAATTATTGTTTTCATACCATTTTTTTACCAGTGATGCCTACATTTTTTGACACTAATTATTGATTAAATTGTATTCTTATTTAAATTGGTTTACTTAGAGTGAAAGCATAATAATGTCTGCAATAACTGAAAATTGAAAAAGTTAAGTAAATTAAAATAATTTGATTTTGCAACAATTTAGCTTCTGATACATATTTACCCATGTTTTTACCCTGTGGTTGTGGTATTCTTTTTAACATTTAAACATTTTCAGGAAAGCCTCATTCATATGGAAAACAAAATTTTGAATAAGAATGAAAAAAGTAATGATTTTTTTTCGCTATTTCTCAAAAGTTAATATTTTTCTGTGCTATTTTAACACTGCAATGTGAAATGAAGAGCAAAATCACTTGTATGATTACTTCTGTTAATTTTGCATTCTAAAAATTATGAAGTTTATTGGAACTTTTAGCCTAAACTACCTTCAGATGCAATTAGTTAGGGTTTGTCTCTTCAGTTGTGTAATCAATATGTATATGGGGAGACTATTCATTTGTATTCTACAGTGACTTTGCAGTCAGACAAAATGGGTCAAGTTTTGTCATAGAAAAATCTCTCAACCTCTCAAAGCTTCAGTAATCCCATCTGTGAAATGGAGGATAATAACAAATCACCCTAACAGAATTGGTGAGAGACTAGTGAGAGATAATAGTATAATGCAGTAGCACAGTGCTAGTACGTAAAAGACACTCAGCATATGTCAGCAACTGTGTGTGTGTGTGTGCATGCACATGTGTGTGTATGGTTAGTAAGCTTGTAACAGTATATATATATATTAATATACATGTATATAACAGTGTGTATAACATATACATACATTTAACTATATAATATATATATAGTAGTGTATAACATACATTTAACCATATAATATATATATAATAGTGTATAACAGTGATATATACATATGCAAAGATGAGAACTTAGTGACTAGAAACATTTACTTTGCAATCTTTTAAAAATCCAATTAATCCATCCAAAAATTTGTCCCTTCTAATTACTCTCTTTGAACAGAATCACCTCTTTTCATTTTATCTTCTTTAAAAGACAAGAAAACAAAACAAACAAACCCAGAATCCCCGCGGTGGCAGAATTTATAGTCTAGTAGGTAAGACTGATAATTTTAATCATTGTAATGCTATGGCAGAAATCATGACATAGAACCAAGTACAATGCTTTGAGCACGCATGAAAAGGGGCACCTAACAGCATGGAGAAAAGAGGATAAAGAAGAAATGCTTTCTCCAGGAAAAAATGCCTACTCTTATTCTTGAAGGATGAGGAGTTGTCACGTGAAGAAAGAGAGTGGTGTAAGGAGCAGCATTCTGTAGGCTATATAGGCTGGAAGAAAAGAATGCCCAAAACTCAGAGGTGTGAATAAGCCAAGTGTGGGCTAGGACCTGTGCCCAATCCCACAGATTATGCTTCTGTGGAGTGCCTGTGTGTGCATGCACACGCACTCGTGCACTTGTGTATGTATTTAAATTGCACACTGCACATTGCTGCAGACCCTAGGGGAGGACTTAGTAGACGGTAAGCTTGAGAGCTGAGAGCTACAAATGAGTCTGGGGAGACAGAAAATGACAGATCGTTGTCTCTTCAGTCACGTAACGAATTAGAACTTTATCTTGTAGGTGGTGAGAGCCACTGAAAGCTTTTAAACAGGACAATGATACTGTCTGAGTTTGATTTTAAATATATCATGTGGTAGCAACAAGAAAGATAAAGTTGAATGAGCTAGACTAGGGGCAGAGGACCCAGTGAAGAGACTATTTCAGTAAACTAGAAGAAAATGATCAAGACAGATCTAGGGCAGTGAGAGCAGAGATGGAGACGAAGGGAAAGTAAAGTTGACCAGAATTGAAGATTGAGCAAGTATGAAGTGTTTAAAAGCAGAAGAAATTGTAAAAAATTTGGATATTCCACTTTTCTGGCAGTAAAATAATGAAACAACTCATTTGGTTGGATTCCTGTTTAAGAAGTATCTAGTAATGAAAGAGACAATGTCTGAAACTGGTTGGCAAGAGATAATACATTTTGCTCAAATAAATTTTCTAAAATTAGCATATTATCAAAATGGTGGCATCTCTGATGGGACCTGTGATAACATGGTCTAGATACCTCACTTTCTGAAGATCTAGTTTAAAAGGATGGATATATGACATATCCATTAGGCTCAAAAAATTGATGTTTTCAGAGACACTTTGGCAACTGCTTCACTGCAATTAATTCCTGGCCTGGAGAGGAGATAGTCTCATTTGCTGATTAAAGGAAGATTGATGTGTTTGCAAGAGCCAAAATTGACCTTCTGTTGCATAAATTAAGGAGCCTCCCTTGTAAGGGTTACGTTACCTACGCCCAATATGGAATTGAGAGATGCTAGAATTCAGGGCCAACATTGTTTTTCTCTAGAATTCTAAAATGCATTTTATACCTCTCTCTGTCTGGATGAATTGTGCTCATCCTTAACTCTGAGGTCAGGTGCCACTTTCACAGAAAGTCTTCCTTAATCAGAATTTGTCTCTAGCTTGGATAAGGCGCTCCTGTTTTGTGCTTCTGTTGCACAGAGCGGATGTCATAGCAAAGGACAGTGATCTGTTTGCTTGTATATCTTCATCCCTAGACTGTTGAAGGTAAGGAATGTCTGAATCGATAGCATGTAGTAAATGCCTAGCACATGAATGACATTCGACCACATCTTGCCTTTGGCAATCTTAACTCCCTCTACTCCCATTTTCCCAGTAGCATTTGCCACCTTCTAACCTAATACATAATTTACTTATATTTATATTTGTTGTTTATTGTCTATTTCCCCACATCAGAATGTAAA
This sequence comes from Equus quagga, assembly GCF_021613505.1. Classification (NCBI taxonomy): domain Eukaryota; kingdom Metazoa; phylum Chordata; class Mammalia; order Perissodactyla; family Equidae; genus Equus; species Equus quagga. The sequence goes on from NC_060282.1 coordinate 75,163,397, forward strand.
CTCCTCAAAGACAGGAATTCCTGTCCGTTTTGTTTCACAGCACCCAGTGCTTGGTACATATGGTTGCTTAGTAAATATTTGTCATTTGAATGAATGAACTCATTAGAAGATTGTTTAACTCTATAGAGGTTAATATCCTGATAAAAGGAGCTGCCATAACCATTTAGCAGATGTTTACTCAATAAATATGAGACTTCATATTCCTGTACGAGATAAAACGGAAGGACAATTTTGACCCAAAAGGTTTAATAAAGATGTCTGCAAGGTATTTTCTTTAAAATCTACTAGAATAGATGTTCCCTACAAACAGAACATTTTAATAGATCCTTACTTAAATGAGAGCACCTCCATGAGTGCTGCAAATGTTTGTAGAAGTCACTGGTGGATAGCCCGGTTGGTTATTTGCTAACATTCCCTTAAACATTTCTATGAAAGCTCAAACTTACTGTTTTTCTTTAGAACTCTACACCTCTTAACATATAATTTCCCATCTACAGTACTTCTGATCTCCACTTTTTGAACCATTGCCTTTATTTTCTTGGATAGAAACGTTCGGCCACTTCAAAAAACAATGACCACCTGGTCGGATGACAATATATCCCTTAAGGTAGGAGTTAGACTTTATACTGTGGACACTCCCTCCTTCTCAAATAGTCTCTTATGTGTGGATTTCTGAAACTCTACCCTGCTGATTTCTCTTTTCTAGACTGGCCACTTTTGCTCACTCATCTTTGCAAGCCTCTATTTCTCTGCATATTGCATAAATGTCAGTGTGCCTCACATTTTCTTCTCGCCCCTCTCACTCTATATACTTTTACAGAGTAGTCTCAGCAATTTTCACGACCTCAGCTATTCCCTATGCTGATGACTCTCACATATTTAGGTCCATGGTTTATCCAACTGCCTGTCGCACATGTCCTCTTGTATTAAACACAAGAACCACAAACTTAAGTTCGTCTTTCCTTGAAAACCCATTCTTTCTCACCTGTTGACTCTATTGTGGATGGCGTCAAACATTCAGACACGTAAGCCATATTTTACTCCCTCTTTCGCATGCCCACATTCAACCAATTGCTGAGGTTAATCAATTTCATCTCGTAAGTACATAAGTATCATTTGTTTACATCTCTCCATCCTCACCATCCAGAACACCATTATCTCATTCTTAGGTCATTGTTTATAACTGCCTCTTTCTGCCTATTCTCACCCTTCTTTTGCACTTCTTAAATTTATCCTTCTCACTGACATTGGTAATTCTAAAAGGCGATGTGACAGTGTCACTTTCCTGCTTTCAACCTCCAATCGTCTTCCCATCGCCTTACAATAAAGTCCAAACTCCTTAGCAAGGTTTAAAGATCCTTTCTAATCCTGCTCCTGCTGGCTTCTTCAATTTCAAATTCTACTGCGCTCTACCTCACCCTTCGTAACGCAGCCGAACTGAACGTTTTAAAGGAATCTGAAAATACCATGCTCAGGGTTCTTTCCAGACCTTTAAACCCACTGGTTAAATTGATACATCTCATCTGGGATATGTAGATGTGCAATTCTAGTAACATGTAGAAAACAATTTACTGGACTTCTGGTCCAGTCTATCGGAAAAGAAAATCTCAATATGAAGTCAACAGCCACTGTTTAAATAATTTACCTCTCATCTTATCCCATGCAATTACTTATTCTTTATACCTCAAATTAGATGTTACTTTAGTTTATAATCTATTTACAGTAGATTAGATACTCCCATGATATGTTTCTGTGGCATGTTTTAATTTCTGTGTCATTTATCTTATATTCCTTTAAAACTACAGGCTTTCCCTGACACACCACAATCTCATTGAGGATGTGAATGACGACTATCTTCTTTACTGTTGTGTCCCCAGTACTTATAGTATCTGGCGCATAATAGAAGCTCAAGGCATTTTTGTTGCTGCTCTTGTTGTTACTGAAGGATTCAGTGATCAATTTGGGGGAGGGGCACTTTATTTCTATCTTCTTTGGGCCATGGATGGCATAAAACAAAAGCGGCCACTGATTGTATGTATCAAATCAACCCCACAAGCTTTATATTATAATTAGGGAAATTCCTCCAAATCTGGCAAAAGTTTGTCTCGGAATTAATTTTTGGTGTTTTATTTTCTTTCCTGATTTATGGATAGTTTTAAGGAAAATGGAAGAGGCTCCTTCAGGGGCAGAGTATTAGACTTTATTTTAGTCCAGAAGCCTCTGCATTAATATGTGGGTTTGTGTTTGAGCAGTTAATACATTCTTCTCATACCTTGAGTAGAAATGTGCTATCACTTTTGGGCTAATATATAGGAACCTCTCCAGTTGTTTGAGGAGAAACACTGAAGAAGAAACCTGCCAACTGCACAGAAAAACTACATATTTATTATTGTGAGGATAGAATTAGCATCTTTGAAAAGCAGGGTCACTGAATAAGAGGAAAAAGAATTGAGACTAAATAAAATTCTGTGAATGGAGGATGTAGCCTGGAAATATTAGAGGCATTACTAATCTTAGTATCACTGACAGAACTATTTTTGGGTAAGACTCAAAAAAATATATGACTATCAATTTAATGTTCATTAAGAGAACAGATGTCTATATAAATCATTAAAGAGGACAATTTTGGAAAAGTGATCGGTTACCGTCTCAGCAAGGCCAACACGTGTTAAAATCCAGGTGTTCTTTAATTGCCTGTTTTCACATAAAGAACTTCTGATATCTTTAAGGATATAAGGAAAAGCTTTTCAGCTGGTTCTAAGACTCAGGAATTTTTCTACTAAAAAAACATTGGAATGTCAGACAGCTAGATTTTGTAACAACTTTCCTGTTCTTAATAGTCCCAGAAATATGAATCGAGTCCAGATATCCAGGAGTTTTCATTTGGAAAGTTGATAAGAGAAGAGAAATACAACATCAACTGTCTTAATGATCCTTCAAGTCAAATATTTCTTGTTTGTTTTTTAAATGGTAAAACGATGATTTTGGAAAGATCTGAGAAAGAGAAAACAATCTTGACACTTGAATAAGTTGTACTAGAAATAGGAAGAAGGCATTCTAAATAATCAAATGTATTTCTAATGTATTTCTTTCTACAAAATTCTTTCTAGAATGCTTTATAATCATCTGATTATTTTTCAAATTAAAGAAATCACATTGATGGCAAGGTATTGTACTAGACAAGAGCATTTTATTGAGTTCCTGTTTTATACCAGGCATTGTGCTAAGCCTTGGAAATGCAGAGGGGAATTAAATAGATATAGTCCATGTTCTACCACATGTACGTGTTCCCTACAGTACAGTAGGGAAGACAGACACAAAGAGAGCAATCAAACAAAAATAAATATATAATTATTTAAACTGTGATAACTGATAGGAATTAAAATGCTGAACACTATGAAGGCATGTAACTGGAGAATTGATTTAGTCCAGGAAGTTCCAGTTAGGATCTAAATGGTAACTAGGCACATCCCAGTAGCATTGCAGGCAGATAAGCAAGGCTATGGTGTCGGTAGGGACCATTGTTCATCCAAGAAACTGAAAGAAGGCCAGAGTGGCTGGGCTGCAGAGAGAGATGGGAAAGATACAAGATGAAAAGGCAGAGGTTGACAGGAACCAGCTCACACAGGGCTTCATGGCTGTGCTCTGGGCCATGATCTTTATCCTAATGATAACAGGAAAATTGAAGCACTTACTCTAAAGCACAAGTAAATATATTATGGACTGACAAGACAGAGTGTGTAAAATTATTTCTAAAAATATTAAGCAGTAAATTTCTTTTTAAATGTTTTTAGTCTTATATTGAGTATTTCTCAACTATTTTAATCCAAGCTGTCCTTATAAAAACTAGACAAAGCATGTGGAAAAAGCCTTTCATGTAAACATTTATTGAACAAATATGTTAACAAATACAGATTTGGCACTTTCCAATGATCCTGGGTCGATAAAAAACACAGGCACTCAGGATAAAAGGGTAAGAAAAGCCAACAGAGCTCTCGCTTTCCTGGAGCTCACGGTCTAAAAGCAAAAACGGGGAAAAGTCTTGTGAACTCATGAACTCTTAGTGACAAGTATACATAACCAAAGCTAACTGACAAGCTGGACCCCCTTATCTGTTGGACCACTTTGTGTCAGCACACTGATCATGGAAATAACACAACACATCACCTTCATCTTAAAACTTGATGCCAATGCTGTTAGACATTGCTCCAACCTAAATGGCCCCATCCTACTTTGGTGTGGGTACTGGAGGTTAGAAAAAAAACATGACTTTACTATTTGCCCCCCAAAACAAACTTAATTTTAAGCCAGTTTTATTTATGCTACAGAAAAAAGACAGTCTCTAACAGTATAATCTCTGTTTGTATTGAAGTAGTGACAAATCCTTGAGGATATAAATATGAAAGATGAATTTTTTTAAGAAAAGGAAAATGTAGACCTGGATACTCAAGCCTTAGTGACTACCATAGAGTAACTTCACATGTAGAAGTAAAAGGTGTTGTTTGTTTGTTTGTTTTGTGTGTGTGTGAGGAAGATTGGCCCTGAGCAAACATCTGTTGCCACTCTTCCTCTTTTTGCCTGAGGAAGATTGGCGCTGAGCTGACATGTGTGCCCATCTTCCCCTATTTTATGTGGGATGCCGCCACAGCATGGCTTGACTAGTGGTGCTAGGTCTTTGCCCGGGATCTGAACCTGCGAACCCCAGGCCATGGAAGCAGAGCACACGAACTTAACCATTACACCACTGGGCCAGCCCCAGTAAGAGGCATTTTTATTTTAAAAATTAATCATTCTAAAGATTCAATCTTGCCACAACTGCATAATTGTATATTGTAGCCACAACAACCTTGGCTGTTACATTTTGTAATATTAATAGTAGCTCTTCTACTAATAATAGTCATCGCATTGTCATTTATCAAGTGCTTACTATATATTAGGATCTTTAGATATTATTTTAATCCTTAGAACAAATTTAACAAAGTAGGCATTATAAATGCCATTTTTCAGTTGAAGTAATCAGAGAGATGTCAGAGACCAGGCTAGAATTTGAATGGAGAGCTACATAGTTTTCAAAATTGTACATTTTGGACTTTCAGAATAAGACTGACTGAGTCTAAGTGAAGAGGGCACTGTTGAAATGGAAGCAGACGGTTCATGCAACGTTTTCACGTGATGGAAGGCTCCCTTCTCCATGTACTCACAAGAACACCTAGTTAGCCTGCGTGACAGATTGCAGAAATGACCCAAATTCTTCACCTCCCCTTATATCCAGACTCTTTCCCATATGCCTTTGCTGTGCTTTCCCATTGTGAACAAGGCAACATACCCTTCTCCTTGACACTCAATCATCAATCTGACACAAGCTGAGACTCATAACAGCCTGGCTCTTTGGGCTCACTTACCCTTGTGCCTTCACTATCACCGTGAGAACAGCTCCCGCAAGTCTGCTGGAGGACGAAAGACACGGAGAGCAGAGCTGAGTCACCACGGTTGCTTCAAGCGACAGCTAGCCAACCCCCAGATATGTCAGTGGATCTAGTCAAGATCTGCAAAGCTGCCTAGTTGACCACCAACAGACCAAAGACATGTGAGCAATAAATTCAATGTTGTGTGTCACTGAGGTTTTGTGGTTGTTTTTAATGCAGCATTATCATGGCAATCAATAACTAAAGCATCTAAAGTCAATTTATGTATAAGGAGGGCTATATCCTTAGAAATCATCTACAGCGTCATTTCTAGGTTCCATTATTCATACAACATTTCCTTAAAGGCGCATCTCCCAGAATCACAGCTTCTATCCCTGCACAAACCTCTCTGAATTCCAGCCTTGGATATCAAACTACCTGAGCAAAATCTCCTTTTCGATGTCTAATTGGACAGTTTTAACTTGACATGTTCAAATCAGCACTCTCGTTCCCACCCCTCGTCCTCCAAAACCACTCTTTCTTCAGTTTTCTACATTTCAGTAAATGGCACCAAGATTGACCTGTTTACTCAAGACAGTACTTTACTAGTCACTTTCCACTCCTTTTGTTCGTTCTGTGCTCAAAGCATCGATAAGTTCTGTTGGCTCTTTCAGATATATCCTGAATTCATCCCTCTTCTATGCTGTCTCCTCTCACCTAAATGATTGCAGTATCATCCTAACTGGCACCCCAGACTCTACTTTTGACTTGATACAGTTAATTATCCTGACCACAAATAGATCAATCTTATTTAAATTGTAAATTCGATCATATTACTTTATGGCTTAAAGTCCTTCATAAGCAAAATAAAATTCAACGTCCTTAGTGGGGCCTATGAGATACTACACGATCTCTACCCCCAATCTCCATCCATCTCTTTATCTCTACTTCCACATCATTTACTCCCTTGCTTGGTTATCAGGCGCTAGGGTGCTGGCACTCTTGCTCTGCATCAAATGTGTGCATATCAAGCTTGTTCCTGCTTCAGGGCATTTGCATTTGCAGTTTCCTCTTCCTAGAAAGAACTTTACTGGGATATTTGCCTGACTCACTCACTTACATCAATCAGGTCTCTCTCTGCTCAAATGCCCCTACTACATAGACACATTCCCTGATGACCTTAATTAAAGTAACAACCCCTACCCATCCCCACCGTTGCCTCTGTCACTTTCAATCTCATTGCTTTGTTTATATATATATATATATATATATATACACACACACACATATATATATGCTTTTTTATTGTCATCCTCCATGTCTCACTAGAATGTAGTTGTCATGATGTCAGGGATTTTGTCTTGTTCACAACCGTAATCCTAGAGGCCTAAAATAATACACTTCCCATTATAGCTATTCAATAAATAATAGCTGGATAAATGAATGAATGAACGAATGAGTAAATACTACAGAAATTGCCTCAGTAGCTGCTCCTCCCCTCTTCATAACAGATACTCATGTTCATGAGGAATCTGTGTTTTGGTTAACAGTGATGGGCTAGTCCAGCTCTTTTCTACCACAATAGCTGGAACCAAACCAAGGAACACATAAAAAATGAAAATAAACAATTAACTCTAATGCATCCGGGTTCACTGCATCTTCGTGTTAGGGGTGTTGGAGCCTAGAGGATGCTGTGGCAGTGCATGAACCCACATACAATAGGAGTTTCAGAGTCAAAGCAATCATTCTGCAATGTTTGAAAGTTTCCATGGGAACAACACGATTCTGTGTTCTGTTTAGAAGCTTAAAATATGTGGTGACAAGAAAGCATTTGCTGTAACATACCATGTGAGGATGATTCAAAGATAAAGGCCTATAAAAATTAACGGTCAAAGAAGAATGCGGACTAGTAAAGCAACAACCACCTTATTATAAACAGAGGTAATATAATTGGCCACATATGGTCACACTATAACAAGACGAGAGTCATTGTGCTCTTTAAGCCAGTTACACATTTACATCCATACCATCAGGACCCAATGGAGGAAGCAACTGATATGTCAACAGCCTTGGGGAAATGAATTTCTTCCTTTATTAATACTTTCCCTGACATCTAATTAGCTACTAAGAAAACAGCTTAACAGTGAGAACAAGTACTTAAAATAAAACCATCCTAATGAATTACCACCGTCACCTTTGCTTAAAAGTAGAGCAGGCTTTGGAAACAATAGACTGTAGGCTACAGAGGGTTAGAGGACAGGTAACAATTCAGATGAAAGAAAATCACTGTGCATTTGAACTTCACTTAATTGCCTCATCTCGAGATTTCAAAACAGAAAGAAAACAAAGCTTAGTCTCTTTACAGGTCACCATGTGATTTATAAAAGAAAATAATAATATACATACCTACAAAAGATCTTTGTAAAAATTTTATGTCTTCTATAAGTTACCACAATTTTGAAGACTTCTGGTAAGGCTCAAAAAAAAAAAATCAGAGAACCATAAAAATACCATTATAAATCTTTTATTTGGCCAAATGTTTACTGGCCCACAACAGTTTTACAAGCTTTTCTGAGACTTACCAATATTTCAGAAACAAAGTATCATTGATAGTAAAAGATGAAAAGATTTTTTTTTAATTTCCTTGATGTTTGACTTGTTTGAAAATAGATTTTTTTTAACTCCTTTGGGTAAGTAAGTTGATGCTGATTTGCATGGCTGTGTGGAGTGAAAATAGCTGATAATCACTGAATATTCTCAGTCACTGTTCCATTAACTTTTTCTATGCACCTGCTTCATCCTTCTTTTTGAATTATTTTTTTCTTCACTCTAGACAACGTGGTGGACAATGGCAATCACTAGCTACAGAGTTTTATAGGTTGTAGTTTAGTTCACCATAGATGTTAAATTGACTTTGTCTTAGATGCGTTCCCAAATTCTCAAGGAAGGAACTAGAAGGACTAGTGCAGGTTTAATACCAAACTCTGAAATTGCTACTTTGTCTATATAATGGAGGGAAAAAATTTAAGGAAGAAAGTTGGCTCTACCTTCAGATTTTACCCAGATTCTGACCAATTTTTACCACCTTTACTGCTGTCTCTACTGGGATTACAGCAATGCCTCTTAACTAGTCTCCATACTTCCACAAGTGCCCTTTTATGCTTGTTCTTAGCCACTGATTGAATGTATTAGATCAAGTTACTCCTTTTCTCTAAATCCTGCTATTATTTTCCTTCTCACTGTGAATAAAAGTCAAATTCCTACCACGGCCTACAAAGTCCAAGGGAATCCTCCCCAGTGATGGTCCCCATCTCGCCTGTTCCCCATCCCATTACTGGTATCTGATCTTCTGACTTTATCTTTTTCCGCTACTCTCTTTTTCTCACTACTCTGCTGCAGCCACACTTGCCTCCTCGCTATTTCTCAAAATTGCCAAACACCTCTTCAGGGTGCTTGCACTTGCTCTCCTCTTTATCTGGGATGATATTCCTTCATAATGACTCGTGGCTGCCTCCCATAGTTCCTTCAAGTGTTTGATCTGATGTCACCTTCTCAATGAGGCTTTCTCTAACCATTCTATTTGAAAACTCAATGCGTCTGTGACAAGCAGACTTTTCAGATAGTTCCCTTGATCCCCACTTCCTGTCGTTCATAATCTTGTATAATCTGTTTCCCTTGTGCGTGGGAGAGGCCTATGACTTGCTTCTAAACAATAGACTATGGAAAAAATGATACGATATCACTGTCATTATTATATTATATTATATAAGACTCTGTCTTGCTGGCTCACTCATTCTAGAATCTCTCTTTCCATTATTGACTTTGATGAGGCAAGCTGTGATGAACTTTACAACACACAATAAAATTATCTACCAACAACGTGAGTGAGCTTGGAAGCCAATTCTTCCCCATTTGAGCCTCCAGACAGGAATGTAGCCTTGGTGGACACCTGGATTGCAGCCCTGTGAGACTCTGAAACAGATAACTCAATTAATCCCAGCATGGAATCCCAACTCACCAAAACTATAGGACAATATATGTTTGTTGTTTTCAGCCCCTAAGTTTGTGGTGAAATGCTACACAGCTTAGAAAATAAACACTACCTCGCTAGCGTTTGAGGATCTCCATACTCCCAAGCCATGTTACATTTTTTCTCTATATACTTATCACTTTTCTATATACTATACATTTACTTATTCGTTCATTCCCTGGGTCTCTCCCTACTAGAATGCAAGTTCCACGAGAGCAGAATTTTTGTCTGCGTGGTTAGAAGAGTATCCAGTACATAGTAAGCACTCAATGAAACACTTTTTGAATGATGATGTCCACTGAACTTTACAAGCTAGATGAGTATTGGGATTGAATTTACAGTCAATTCAGACACACACACACATACACACACTCCACAGCTAACACCGAGTTGAACTCTGCCAGAAGACTTTTATTTTTATTTTATATCAAACGCATGATGTAAATGAGCTTTTCCCTTTTAACTGATAGATTTGGCATTATGTAGAAGCAGCTTCCATCTCTGCTTAAAATAAAATCCGCATAAACTATAGCAGGAATCGTAAGGAAGGCACTAGGGATGAGAATTGTTATACGCAGACTGGTTTATGGCACAAATTTGTGGAATTGCCCTCGTTGGAGTATGATAAAATTAGGGCTAAGTAGATAGTCATCTCTCTGAGATAATACAGTTATAGCTCTGCTGGAAGCCACGGCTATTAAGATGTTGCAAAGTTCATTCTATCTCTGTGATATTGTGATTGGGGATTGAGTAAAAGAAATATGATAATGTTCTTTATTGAAAAGAAAAGAGAACACTTCTGCTTTTGCCCAGAAGGAATTAAAAATTTGTTTTCTTTTCATTGAGAACCCTAACTTGCCGAGTTGTAGATCACTCTGTTTTTACTGTTACCCGCAGAAGAAAAATATAAAGGTTACATGAAAGATATTCATAAATATTAATTTTCCCATATCAAGAAATGTCCCTGGGTCTATTTTCTCCCAAAATGCTATTTAGCCCAGTTTATCATTACATACTGTGTTGCATTGTCAGATAAAGTTTTCTTATCATTGTTATTTTTGCTTTAATCAAATAAAAGACCATTGGAAAGAGAGCAGAAGGAGCCTGATTGCAAAAAATATATATATAAATAAATAAATATTCTTACTTTTTTCCCCTGTTATTAATACATATTTATTTATCCTTTTTTTCATTCAACAAATGTTTATTGAACATAATCCATGGAGCAGTTGATGTGTTAGGAGATAACCAAGAGAGATGGACTCAATGTGAGTCCTAGGAAGCCTATGATCAGTGAGGGGGCAGAACAACAGCTCAGTACCTTTGAGGTGTGTAGGAAGAAATTGTTCTGCCTTCCATTGTGAAGGCTGCTGCAGACCCAGTGGATCTAAATGTGATAGACGATTGCCCTGCATTTGTATAATGATTTGGTAAGGGTGCACATCAGTGCTGAGGTGTAAGGGACAAATTCGTTTCACATCCAGATCCACGACGTATTTGGAAGCAGCTTCCTAACAACAGCATTGAATTTGTCAGAATACGTTAAGAGGCTACAAGGGTGATACATTCTAGATCTTTAGCTCTGGTTAGGTACAATATTTTCCTTCTCTAGATTGAAGCATACTTTAGTCTATCTCTATAGTAAGTCAGCCTGAAACATTCCAGCCACATATAATCTTACTGGGCCACCTCCTAAAAGTAAATAAGTGTCTCATCAAGAGAAATGTTCTTGAATTAATCCAAAAAGTCTCCGAAGATCTTAATCACAACATTTGAAACCACTGAAATGCAGTTGATGAATTTCATGTGATAAACAGCAGTACCTTAGAAGCAATTTCAGATGTACAAATAGCTTCCATCAGTTCCCTTTCCTAATTTGGACAAGATTCTATTCACTCTAAGTAGTAAGGGCTGTTTGTACAACACAGTAGCTGCAAAACTCAATTTACTTCCAAATGTTCTGTGAGGTTCCTATCACAAAGTATTCATTTAACAGCATTTATTTTAAAAACAGTGAACATACTAAGTATAAAAACTATGCAAACCTTTCTGAGTCAGGATGAACAAAGCAGACTTGTCTTTGAAATCAAGAAACCAAGAAGGGAGACTGCTATAGACAGAATGGTTCTAGCCCCTCAAATTCATCTGTTGACACCTACCACCCACGGTGATTAGGTACTTGGAGGTGGGCCTTTGGGAGGTGATTAAGTCATGAAGGCAGAGACCACCATAAATGGGATTAGTGCCCTTATGAAAGAGACCCCAGTGAGCTCTCTGAACGCTTCTGCCACGTGAGGACACAGCTAGAAGACAGCTGTCTGTGATCCAGGAAATGGACTCTCACCAGATGCCGCCTTTGCCAGCACCTTGATCACAGCCTCCAGAACTGTGAAAAATAAGTTTCTGTTGTTTATAAGCCACTCAGTCTATGGCATTTTGTGATAGCAGCCTGAAAAGACTAAGACAGAGATGGAGAAATATTTTTATGGAATGAAGTAAATGTTATTATAAAGATAAGTTCAGGGTTTTATGAGCACATAAAAAAGAATCCTTTAGACCAAAGTAAACATACATCTTAACTGCCTGATACAAACCCAGCATATGCCCTTCTTCTCCAACATATTTATTAATAACTCTTCTCTCTCTCTCAACACTGTCCTAGTTTTGATAATAAATTACCAGATCATACTACCTAAAATACACTGGAGAGAGTTAGGTGGGTGGAGAAAGAGGGTTGAAGCAAGAAAGGCTGCCCTGGATCACACATCTGAGAACCGCAAATAAATATCTTAGTGTATTGGAGCGTTGGGATACGGTTTGGGTGACAGGTTCCTCCCAGACAAGAAACAATAGAGTTATGCAGAAGCCCGATAATGAAGGCCCTTCTTTGCCTTGCTAACAAGTTTGGAAGTTTTTTTTTTTTTTAAATCTTGAATGTAATGAAAGCCTTTGAAAGCAAAAGCTTCAAAGACCAGATATACATTTTAGAAAAAGCACTGTGGCAGTAGTGTGGAGCATGAATCACAAATTAAAGACATGGACACTCATTCAGAGACAATTTTAATAGTTCAGTCAAGAAATGTTTCTAATCTATGGATATATTAACAGAAATAGAAACTGAGGTATGAAATTGAAAAATATTAGAAAATACAGTCTATAGGACTTGGTGATTGATTGGGTATAATGAAGTCAATGATTAAGAAGGGTGAAGACTGTCTCCCAGGTTCCTTGATGAGCAAGTGGGTAAACATTTATTACTTTGGGGTGAGGGGTAGTGGTGGAGAGGTAGGAGAAGATAATGAGATGAATGGGGGTATATACATTGCTTTTAAGTGGCCTTATAGAATAGTGCTTAAGACGGTGGACTGAGAAGTAGACTATAATTCCCCTGAAGGAAAAGACAATATGCCCAGAACAGTCAGCACAATATTGAAAGACAACAGAGTTGGGGAGTGACACTACGTGACTTCAGGACTTAACTTTAAAGCAATGGTAATCAAGATAGCATGTTATTGGTAAAAGAATAGATAAATAGATCAATGGAACAGAATAGGGAGCTCTGAAATCGACTCACGTAAACATAGCAAACTGATCTTTGCCAAAGGAGCAAAGGCAATACAATGGGGTAAAGATAGTTTTTTTAGCAAATGGTTGAAATGGCTAGAACACATGGACATCCACATGCAAAAAAATGAATCTAAATACAACCTTCATGCCCTTTACAAAAACTAGCTTAAAATGTATCACAGGAGGAGGATCCAAGATGGCGCCGTGAGTAGTCCCCTTTGTCTCTCCCCCTTCGAGTCTACAATTATTTGGACACTCATCGCTTAACAAAGGATATCCAGATAGCATCTCAGGACGTCTGAGAGACCCATGCGACTATACATCAGAAGGCGGACGGACTTCCCTCCGGGAGGATGTGGAGATAGGTGAAAACTCTCCGACCCTGACCAAACAGCCTAGTACCTGCAAGCGGCTTTCTTCCAACGGACGCCCCCAGAAGATCAACACACACCTAGGGCAGGAGCGAGCACACACCAGAGGAGCGACGGTGGAAACAGGTGACCAGAACCTTACCTAAACCCCCCGCAATTACTCCTAAACGCAGAGGGAAACCCTAGAATTACACACCTGAGCCCGCGGGGAGAGTCTCGCCCCGCCATTGGTGGGGAGATCCCGCCAAGTGTTCACGGCACCCGGAGGGTCCCAGAGAGAATCACAGAGGGTACGGCGGCCCCCCGGCTGCCACTGCCTGCATGGTGGGGAAAGGGATTGCCGGAGATCTCAGAGAGGACTGGGGCTGGGTGAAGCTCCAGAGGCCGGCTCCGCGCCCCTGAGGGGAAGCTCCAGAGTTCCCCCCGGGCAGCAGACAAAACTCTCTGTCTGCCATTAGTGGAGGGGCCACTCCCAGCATTCGCAACTCCGGGAAAGTCCCAGAGAGAATCCCAGAGGGTGAGGTGACCCCCAGCTGCTGTTGCCCACCCCGTGGGGCTAGGGATTGCCGGAGATCTCGGAGAGGACTGGGGCTGGGTGAAGCTCCAGAGGCCGGCTCCGCACCTCTGACGGGAAGCTCCAGAGTTCTGCCAGGGCAGCAGACAAAACTCTCTGTCTGCTATTAGCGGAGGGGCCACGCCCAGCATCCACAACACCGGGAGGGTCCCGGAGAGGAGAAAATCAGGCAGGGCAGCAGCTGACCAGCTACCACTGAAATCAGGATCTCCGGCTATCCCCCAGACAGGGCAAAGGGCTCCCCGAGTTCCTGGGGAACAGGACTGGGGCTGGGTGGAGTTCCAGCGACCCAGCTCTGTAGCCTAGGGGAAACCCTACAGGCTCACAGCAGCCTCAGGGAAAGCCTCTGCACAGCAGTAGTAGAGAGCACCCATCCGGCAGCCACAAGGCTGGAAGACCCCGGGACAAAAGTAGCATAGCTAGGTGAGCTAACCACAGACTGTAGAAGATGCCAATAGCTCTGCTGCGACCCATAGTGGACAAGTGAGATTTTGTGGGTGCTGACAGTGACGGAGCGGCAAATATAAGTGATCCTACCCCTGGCTGCTGGAAAAGCCCAGAACACCGTTGCAGACCCCAAGGAGGGAACACGTCTAGGTGGGCTGCAACAGTAGGCACCAGCAGCCTGAAGCCCCCCGTGATGGCCCCCACGGCAGAAGAGGGAATCCAAAGGACCACTGTGACTACGAGGAGGGGCCCAGGCCCAGTTAGCAACTGCAGATAGGGTTCCTGGTTGGTGCAGTATAAACAGCTGCTCCCCCACAATACCAGCAGAAACAAGTGGAAGGAGCAACTAAACTCTATCTCTATGCGGAGGCACAAATCTACAACATCAAGCAATATGAAAAAATATATTAAATCTCCAGAACAGAAGGAAAATAACAAATACACAGACAACAATCCCAAAGAAAATGAGATATATAACCTAAATGATGATGACTTCAAAACAGCCATCATTAAAATACTCAATGAGTTAGGAGAGAATTCAGATAGACAACTCAATGAGTTCAGGAGCTATGTCACAAAAGAGTTTGATACGATAAAGAAGAACCAAACAGAAATACTGGAAATGAAGAACACAATAGAGGAGATTAAGAAAAATCTAGATGCACTGAACAGTAGGGCCGATAATATGGAGGAAAGAATTAGCAATTTGGAAGATGGGAATATAGAAATGCTGCAGGCAGAGGAGGAGAGAGAAGTAAGACTAAAAAGAAATGAAGAAACTCTCCGAGAATTATCAGACACAATTAGGAGATGCAACGTAAGGATTATAGGTATACCAGAGGGAGAAGAGAAGGAGAAAGGGGCAGAAAGCCTATTCAAAGAAATAATGGCTGAGAACTTCCCAAATCTGGTGAGAGAGATGGATCTTCAGGTGACAGAAGCCAATAGATCTCCAAACTTTATCAATGCAAGAAGACCAACCCCACGGCATATAGTAGTGAAGCTAGCAAAAGTCAACGACAAGGAGAAAATACTAAGGACAGCCAGGCAAAAGAAACTAACCTACAAAGGAACCCCCATCAGGCTATCAGCAGATTTCTCAGCAGAAACTTTACCAGCTAGAAGAGAGTGGAATGATATATTCAAAAACATGAAGGACAAAAACCTACAGCCAAGAATTCTCTACTCAGTGAAAATATCCTTCAAATACGATGGAGAAATAAAAACTTTCCCAGATAAACAAAAATTAAGGGAGT
Source organism: Equus quagga (assembly GCF_021613505.1). Lineage (NCBI taxonomy): Eukaryota > Metazoa > Chordata > Mammalia > Perissodactyla > Equidae > Equus > Equus quagga. The sequence continues at coordinate 75,179,047 of NC_060282.1, forward strand.
TCATTGCCACAAAACCTCCTCTTCAGGAAATCCTCAGGAAAACCCTCATTCCTGAAAAATCAAAAGAAGGAAAGGGGCTACAAAACCAAGAGCAGAGGAGATAAGTAGAAGGACAACAACAGAGAGTAGCAGCTCTACATCAGAACAGATTAAACCATGGGACGAGAAACAAAGGAAATTGAAGAAAACCAGAAAACAAGACATAAAATGGTAGTGGTAGGCCCCCACATCTCAATAATCACTCTAAATGTAAATGGATTGAACTCCCCAATCAAAAGACACAGAGTGGCAGGATGGATCAAAGAACGAGACCCAACAATATGCTGCCTCCAGGAAACACACCTTAGCCCCAAAGACAAACACAGACTCAGAGTGAAGGGATGGAGAACAATACTCCAAGCTAATAATGAACAAAAGAAAGCAGGTGTCACTATACTAATATCAGACAAGGTAGACTTCAAAGCAAAACAGATAAAGAAAGACAAAGAGGGACAGTATATAATGATAAAAGGGACTCTCCACCAAGAAGACATAACACTTATAAATATATATGCACCCAACACAGGAGCACCAAAATTTGTAAAGCAACTCTTAATAGAACTAAAAGAAGACATCAACAACAATACAATAATAGTAGGGGACCTCAACACACCATTAACACCAATCGACAGAACATCCAGACAGAAAATCAACAAGGAAATAATAGAATTAAATGAAAAATTAGACCAGATGGACTTAATAGATATATATAGAACACTTCATCCAAAAACAGCAGGTTACACATTCTTTTCAAGTGCACATGGAACATTCTCAAGGATTGACCATATTTTGGGAAACAAAGCAAACATCAATAAATACAAGAGAGTTGAAATAATATCAAGCATCTTTTTTGATCATAATGCTATGAAACTAGAAATCAACTACAAGAAAAAAGCAGAGAAAGGCGCAAAAATGTGGAGACTAAACAACACGCTTCTGAACAAACAATGGATCATTGAAGAAATTAAAGAAGAAATCAAATATTATCTGGAGACAAATGAAAATGAGAACACCACATACCAAATCATTTGGGATGCAGCAAAAGCAGTCCTAAGAGGGAAATTCATCGCAATACAGGCTCACCTCACTAAACAAGAAAAAGCTCACATAAGCAACCTCAAACGACACCTAACAGAACTAGAAAAAGAAGAACAAACAAAGCCCAGAGTCAGTAGAAGGAGGGAAATAATAAAAATAAGAGCAGAAATAAACAATATTGAAACAAAAAAGACAATAGGAAGGATAAATGAAACAAAGAGTTGGTTCTTTGAAAAAATTAACAAAATCGACAAACCTTTAGCCAGACTCACCAAGAAAAGAAGAGAGAAATTGCAAATAAAATTAGGAATGAGAAAGGAGAAATCACAACAGATACCAATGAAATACAAGGGATCATAAGAGAATACTACGAAAAACTATATGCCAACAAATTGAACAACTTGGAAGAAATGGACAAATTCCTAGACTCCTACAATCTCCCCAAACTGAATCAGGAAGAAATGGAGAATCTGAATAGGCCAATCACAAGTAAGGAAATAGAAAAGGTAATCAAAAACCTCCCCGAAAATAAGAGTCCAGGACCAGACAGCTTCTCTGGAGAATTCTACCAAACATTCAAAGAAGACTTAATACCTATTCTTCTCAAACTATTCCAGAAAATTGAGGAAGATGGAGTACTCCCTAACACATTCTATGAAGCCAACATCACTCTGATCCCCACACCTGACAAGGACAACACAAAGAAGGAGAACTACAGGCCAATATCACTGATGAACATAGATGCAAAAATCCTCAACAAAATTCTGGCAAACCGAATACAGCAATACATCAAAAAGATTATACACCATGATCAAGTGAGATTTATACCAGGGACACAGGGATGGTTCAACATCCGCAAGTCAATCAACGTGATACACTACATCAACAAAATGAAAAACAAAAACCACATGATCATCTCAATAGATGCAGAGAAAGCATTCGACAAGATCCAACACCCATTTATGATAAAAACCCTCAATAAAATGGGTATAGAAGGAAAGTACCTCAACATAATAAAGGCCATATATGACAGACCAACAGCCAACATCATACTCAATGGACAAAAACTGAAAGCCATCCCTCTGAGGACAGGAACAAGACAAGGGTGCCCACTTTCACCACTCCTATTCAACATAGTACTGGAGGTGTTGGCCAGAGCAATTCAGCAGGAAAAAGAAATAAAAGGAATCCAAATAGGTAACGAAGAAGTAAAACTCTCGCTGTTTGCAGACGACATGATCTTATATATAGAAAACCCCAAAGAATCCATAGAAAAACTATTGGAAATAATCAACAACTACAGCAAAGTAGCAGGGTATAAAATCAACATACATAAATCAGTAGCATTTCTATACACTAACAATGAACTAACAGAAAAAGAACTCAAGAACTCAATCCCATTCACAATCACAATGAAAAGAATAAAATACGTTGGGATAAACTTAACCAAGGAAGTGAAGGATCTATACAATGAAAACTACAAGACTTTCTTGAAAGAAATTGACGACGACATAAAGAGATGGAAAGACATTCCATGCACATGGATTGGAAGAATAAACATAGTTAAAATGTCCATACTACCTAAAGCAATCTACAGATTCAATGCTATCCCAATCAGAACCCCAAGAACACTCTTCACAGAAATTGAGCAAAGAATCCTAAAATTCATATGGGGCAAACAAAAGACCGCAAATTGCTAAAGCAATCCTGAGCAAGAAAAACAAAGCCGGTGGAATCACAATCCCTGATTTCAAAACATGCTACAAAGCTACAGTGATCAAAACAGCATGGTACTGGTACAAAAACAGGTCCACAGATCAATGGAACAGAAGTGAAAGCCCAGAGATAAAACCACACATCTATGGACAGCTAATCTTCGACAAAGGAGCAGAGGGCCTACAATGGGGAAAAGAAAGTCTCTTCAACAAATGGTGCTGGGAAAACTGGACAGCCACATGCAAAAGATTGAAAATTGACCAGTCTTTTTCACCACACACCAAAATAAACTCAAAATGGATCAAAGACCTAAAGATTAGGCCTGAAACAATAAGTCTTCTGGAAGAGAATGTAGGCAGTACACTATTTGACATCAGTTTCAAAAGAATCTTTTCAGACACTATAACTCCTCAGTTGAGGGAAACAATAGAAAGAATAAACAAATGGGACTTCATCAGACTAAAGACCTTCTTTAAGGCAAGGGAAAACAGGATCGAAACAAAAAAACAGCTCACTAATTGGGAAAAAATATTTACAAGCCACCTATCCGACAAAGGGTTAATCTCCATAATATACAAAGAACTCACACGGCTTAACAACAAAAAAACAAACAACCTGATCAAAAAATGGGCAGAGGACATGAACAGACATTTCTCAAAAGAAGATATGAATATGGCCAATAGACACATGAAAAGATGTTCATCATCGCTAATCATCATGGAAATGCAAATCAAAACTACGCTAAGATATCACCTTACACCCGTTAGATTGGCAAAAACATCCAAAACCAAGAGTGACAAATGTTGGAGAGGTTGTGGAGAAAGAGGAACCCTCATACACTGTTGGTGGGAATGCAAACTGGTACAGCCACTATGGAAAACAGTATGGAGATTTCTCAAAAAGTTAAAAATAGAAATACCCTATGACCCAGCCATCCCATTACTGGGTATCTATCCTAAGAACCTGAAATCAGAAATCCCAAGAGTCCCTTGCACCCCTACGTTCATCGCAGCATTATTTACAATAGCCAAGACGTGGAACCAACCTACATGCCCAGAAACTGATGACTGGATAAAGAAGATATGGTATATATACACAATGGAATACTACTCAGCCATAAAAAAAGACAAAATTGGCCCATTTGCAGCAACGTGGATGGACCTCGAGGGTATTATGTTAAGCGAAATAAGCCAGTCAGAGAAAGACGAACTCTATATGACTCCACTCATAGGTGGAAGTTAATATATTGACAAGGAGATCTGATCGGTGGTTACCAGGGAAAAGGGGGGTGGGGGGAGGGCACAAAGGGGGAAGTGGTGTACCCACAACATGACCAACAAAAATGTACAACTGAAATCTCACAAAGTTGTAATCTATCATAACATTAATAAAAAAAAAATGTATCACAGACCTAAATGTAAAATGCAAAATAATAAAACTCCTAGCAGATAACATAGGAGAAAACCTAGATAATCCTGGATATGGCGATAACTTTTTAGATACAATGCCAAAGGCACAATCCATGAAAAGAAGAATTGATAAACTGGACTTTATTAAAATTAAAAACTTCAGCTCTAAGAAAGGCAATGACGAGAGAATGAGAGGACAAGCCACAGACTAGGAGAAAATATTTGCAAAAGCATATCTTATAAAAATTGTTGTCAAAAATACACAAAGAACAGTTGAAACTCAAAAACAAGGGAAAAAACTCTATTAAAAAAGAGGCCAAAGGCCTTAACAGAAGCCTCACCAAGGAAGATATACACATGGCCATTGAGTGTATGAAAAGATGCTCCACGTCATACGTAATCAGGGAAATACAAATTAAAATGACATGAGATACTACTACACACCTAATAGAATGGCCAAAATCCAAAACACTAACAACACCAAATGCTGGCAAAGGATGTGGAGCAACAGGAACTCTCATTCACTGCTACTGGGAATGCAAAATGGTACAGCCACTTTGGAAGACAGTTTGGAAGTTTCATACAAAACTAAATGCACTCATACCACATGATCCAGAAAACGTGCTGCTTGGTGTTAACCCGAATGTATTAAAAACTTATATCTGCACAAAAACCTACACGTGGATATTTATGGCAGCTTTATTCACAAATGTCAAAACTTGGGAGCAACCAAGAGGTCCTTCAGTAGGTGAATAAAGTGTGGGATATCCTGACAATGGTATATTATTCAGTGCTAAAAAAGAAATGAGCTATCAAGGCATTAGAAGATGTGGAAGAACCTTAACTGCATATTTCTAAGTGAAAGAAGCCAAGCTGAAAAAGCTGCACGCTATAGGATTCCAACCCTACGACATTCTGGAAAACGTAAAACAATGGAGACAATAAAAAGATCACTGGTCATCAGGGGTTGGCAGAGAATAAATAGCAGACTGTAGAAGACTTTTAGAGCAGTAAAAATACCCTGTATGATAACATAAGGATGAATACATGTCATTATACATTTGTCCAAACCCACTAAGAGTGAAACCTAATGTAAACCATAGAATTAGGGTGATAATGATGCGTCAATGTAAATTTATCAGTTGCAACAAATGTACCACGCTGGTGGAGGGTGTTGATGATAGGGGAGGCTATGCAAGTCTAGGGGCAGGGAGTATATGGGAAATATCTGTGCCTTCCCCTCAATTCTGCTGTGAACCTAAAACTGCTCTAAAAAAAAGTCTTCATTAAAAAAAAGACAATATGTATCCATCATGTGCAGCTCTGTGTCCCCAGTGCCAACTAGAAGCCTTGATAAATAGTAAGTGTCTAATTAACTGTTATTAAATGAATTAATGATTAATTTGTTATATGGACTTGGTTTTAAATCCCAACTCAACTACTTGCTAGATGGACAAATATGAGCAAGTTATTCTTATAAACCTCAATTTCCTCATTGAAAATCAGGATACAATAAAATCTAATTCACTGAACTTTTGTGAAAAGTAAGTCATTTAGTATATATGGATGTACTTTGTTAACTATGAAGTGACTCAGAAATTTGAGAAACCATTATTATCACATAGTGTGTTCTAAAGGATCGAAGCCTGTAGGGTTTCCCCATTGCTAAACCCAGTTACGATATCTACCCCCACACCATGTAAAGTCCCAGAAAATGTCTGAGCCTCCACCTCCCCAAACTGTCAGACTGGAAGAGAAAAATCTATTTCCAAGAAGCTAAACATGTTCTGAAATGCAGAAAAGCTCAGTGTAAACCGGAAGATGACAAACCATAGTCTTTCCGGATGCATGTGTACATACTGGAGAATAAGTGTGTGCATCCTATAGTTCCAGGTAGTTCAATCTTCCAGGAAATCATACCGTTCCATTTTCAGACCTTCCCCTAACTCCAGAGTTATGTTAGAAATTGCAGCTTAATTACACCTCAAGATCTATGATTTATTTCTCTAGTCTCCTTTGCCCTGCAAATCTGGATGCCACATTCTCTCTACAGGAAGTGCTCATGGATACAGAAGAGTGTGCTGTATGGACCATCCAGGGTTCTTTGCTGTAAGTCATGTATTTGGCGCATTGGAAAAGCTCTGGCTCTAAAAATTAACCGTGTGCCGACTTCCTATAAGCACACCATTTAAGGCGTGTTAGAACCTTGCAGTTTAAAGACAGGCTGACTTTCAGTTAAACACTGTGCCTTCCGCAGATGTCCAGAAAAAGAGATATATTGATTGGGGAGGGGGGTGATCCTGGATCTACACAAAAAGAGGTATGTTAAAGGGGACATGATATCAGATCTCATCTCTTCACAGAGCAAGGTCTCTATAAACCTGTGAGTACCTCCCTAGGAAGTCTGTACAATAAAACCTAAGTCCCATTTTCAAAGATAGCAGCAGAAACCAGCGTGAATGAAATCCATGGCCCAAGTCACAATAATTTGATTTTAAAAAAACAGTGTTTGTAGTGGATTGAAAACTCTATAAATTAATTTTTTAAAAAACAATTTTTAAATGATACCCATAAATGGAAAAGCCATAAAGACTTCATGTTTTAGCACTTGGTGGCTATTAAAACACCATACTTTAAAAATTGGTAACTAAAGGAAAAAATTAAGCGCTCACCTTCTATTCATGTAGGAACTCTAAGATAACCAAATAAGTCCAGTTCATTGGAAAAACTCTTCTTTACAAAAAAAAGGAAAAACAATCTAATAATGTAGAAGGAATGGTGGAGCTAGAAGACTATCGTTCTGCAACCCCTAAAGAATTGGACTTATGCAAGAATTATCAACTGGCATTTAAAAAATCAGGGGGTTTACTTGACGAAGACCCAGACATTTGTTTAGTTCCACTATAGCTACTCCATGGATTACTTTCTAGACTCAAGGGAAAAATTGTACCTGAAATGGAGGGATCAGGCTGTCATCATCTTTGCCCTGGGATCAATTTTAATATCATTAAAGAAGGGCCAACCAGATATTAAAGTGTCTCCTGATATAGTGTAATAGGTAATATACAGCATCACTAGGAAGTGTTCTAGCTGAAGATGTTGAGCTTGAATCTATCAAATCTTTACACCCAAGTCTACATACTCCATTTCGTGGGAAATATGGGGATAGACGAATAAGGTAAATGTGAGCACCAGGAAGCAACTAAACCTGTGCTGGACAGTTGCCTCTATCCACAGGTGGCAGCTATTTAAATTAAATTATAAACTTAATATAAATTAAATGATAAATCCAATTGCTAAGCCACTCTAGCCACAAGTGTTGAGAGCCACAAGTGGTAAGTGTCTACTTTATTCTTCAGCATAGACATGGAACATGTCCATCAGGGCAGAAAATTCTGTTGGACAGTCCTGAAAAAAGACAAATCCAGAAGTTAGGGCTTTCCATGACTAGAGGTATTCAAAAAATTAGTCTCATGAGAAAAAAAGAAAACACTGTACTAGATTATAAAACTTCCAACAAGAAGATTGCATCTGGTTTGAATAGCCAGAAAACACATTTTGGGGACATCCAGGGAAATCTGAATACGGACTGGGTCTTAGACAAGAGGAAAATTTATTAATGTGAACAGGCAAATAAAGTGCTATTACTAGTCATCTCAGGTTGATGGGAGTATGGTGTCTTCTTTTTTGTTATTTATATATATTTTCTAAATTCCTACAATGCACATGTAAGACTTCTGAGATAATAAAGGGTTATTTCAATGTTTTTAAAGGTGATATTGCTCACCTGCCAAGAAGAAATTTCAATGGCTGCTCTTGACCTGGGTTCACTCTTGCTTACATCATTTGTGGTAAAGGAGAGGAACCTTCTGGGAAAGAGCTCTAGGCAGCCCAAGCCAAAGTCCATGGCAGGGCATAGATGTGAAAACTTGGAACTTAGTAATAAAGTGAAGAGAGTTTAAAGTGGATATTGAAAAACAAAACCTTATGGGCAATGACAAAAACAATTAAAGACTGAAAGCAAACAGCCGAAACCAAACAAACAGAAATGACAGCCATTGGAGAGATTAATGGCTAGTTCTAGAAAATTATTAAGAACAGATATGTTTCACTTCCGTTATTCCTCTTGCCAGGATATCATTAACCATATAGAGACATGGCCATTTTGGGGTTGCAACCTTGGAGATATTCCTTTTCTTTCTGTTTTGACATTGAATTTGGAATTTGTCTAAACCAAATTGCTTTTCCTACTGAGAAATTTGTTCTTAGCTAAGTCTCTGCTCCCTTTCTCATTCTGTGCATCCTATTTAGGGACACCAGGGAATTTGTCCAAATACCTACTTATTTTTGCTACTGCTACAGCCTCTATTTTCTCAATTGTTCCACCTGCCTCAGATATACATTCAGCAACAGTTCTTATCAGTCATTTCATGCCACCCAGATTCATCAGCTCTTCCCTAAGGTACTGTCCTCTGAATTTTTTTGCAACCAATTGCAATGTAGCTTACTTGCTTATGCAAAATCCATTATATTCTTCGCATTCACTATGATAACTTTCATTTTGTTTAGAGTATAAACATAGCCATTTAAAAGAAGATCACGCTCATTGAAAACAACCCATAGCCCCAGACTCCCATGAATTTTGCAACATCTCTGTGATCTGGTTTGGGATGAAGCAAAGTGAGCAGCAGTGGCTGGCTTGGGCTTGCAGAAAAGCCTTTTAAGAGAGATGCTCTTCAATCTTTTTCCCTTTATTTTTCTTTGAGCCTGGATAGCAGGTGCAGGCACCATCTTTGTAAGCAGGAGGATGAAAGCCAGATCTAAGGATGGTGGAGTGGAACCCAGGACATGAGGAGTATCTTGTGGCTGCTACATTTGTTAGGCTGCCTGCTTGTAGACGCCTTGTTACATTTCTTTTGTTTATCATTTTTCTTGACGTGCAAACAAAGATGATTTTGACTAATGCATAGAGAAAGTAAAAAGTATCTCATAAGCTGTTTTCAAATCTTATTATTATTATCGTTAGGAAAGGTGGCTTATAGCTGGACCCATAATACTTGAGCTCTCCTTTGTGTTTAGCGTAAATTTAAAGATTGTCTGATTTAGGGAGCAGAAGTTTGTGTTTCTAGTACGTATGTTTTTTAGCTAGAAATATAAAACCTGGTGTACCTTTATTCTTCAAATAGGTAGGGAAAATGTGCTCGTATTTTAAGTCAAAATCAAGATTGAAGTACAACCATAAGAAATAAGAAGACTGAAGTCACATTTTCTTTTCCCCTAACTACCAAGTCAGAGTAAAAGCATAAATCCAATAAAATCTGATTGAATTCTTAATCTAGGAAATCTATCTGAGCGCTTGAAGTTGAAGATCACATTAATGTTATCTTAACCAAGCTTGCTAAAGCTCACTCAGCTACTGATAAAACAAATAATAGCATCCATCCTCCTAATAAATACACATTATATTAGATTTTAAAGAGAATTTCCTCCTACTTTTACTGAATTATTTCAAAATCCTAGACACTGGAAAGGCTGTCAAATTCCCTGAAAATATTACCTTTGTGTTCTCTTCTCTGCCAGCAATATAAAGCAGATGATACAGGCATTCTTTAAGTTCTTAAAGAAAATGATTTCAAAAAGTTTATATACGCATTTCTGTGTATTTCTATCCATAAAAAGATAGGTACACATGTTTATCTGTTTAATTCTATCTACAACTGACTTGAATTTCTAACTGTTGATAAGTGGTATGTCATCTAGAGATCTCCTGCACCATATGGAAGAGTCCTATCAGTGCCCGCACATCGTCAATGAATTGTGCACGGTAGGTTTTCATACCAAATCTTCCACAGATGTGACCTGATTCACTTATAGATTTCTCTTTCTACATTGCTTTACAGCAGTTAAATTTGGACAATTATACAGACTCCCATCTCCTATGCAGCACTTACGAAGTTCATCATCTTCACATTACGACAAAGAGCTTCCAAGCAACAAAGGGATGGGAGTAACACAAAAGCACGAACATAGAGGTTCTCTCCTCCAGAAAACTTTCAATGTAAGCAAGTGAGCAATGAAATTAGGAATAGAGTTTCCTACAACTACCTTTCTCTCATCGCTCACAAATCCCCAACTTATTGATGAGTTCAGGGCAGACAATGATTTTGCTTTAAAATCTCAAGTTCCATGACGTGATATTGCTTCAAATCTTAGTGAAGGGGTCCTGCCAGGATGGCACGTCAGCATGGGCCCTTGGCGCCCTCCTACAAGTTTAATAGTTGTAACATAGTTTGTTGCAAGAAATGGCCAGGAAATAATGATAATACAAGAACACTAACTAACTTCCTAACAATAACAAAGACGGTAAGATACTGCTGGGGAGATGGAGAGTTGTCTTGGAACCATCTGGGTAGGAGTGATGTGGAGGACAGAGCACCACAGCTTGAACAGGGAGGGGACCGCGAGGGTGGCTATGGAAGAATAAATGAGGCAAAGCTGTTTCAATTCTTCTCTGGTTGAATTCCTATCCTGGAATGCAGCTTTCCAATTGAAGGTGGAGGGAGATGGAATAAAAACCTGGACCTGGACAGATATTTCGGGGGGTGAAATCAAACCAGCATCCCTCCAACAGCTCACATTATTTTGTTTGTACAAAATAGGAAAAGGTACCCCTTCCTCAAGTTAAAATCTTTTGAGGCTGTAGGTCATTATTTATATTAATAAAAATGTAACCATTTTTACTATTGACATGAAATCTTTGTCTATATATCATACAAACCAAATTATTAAACACAATGTACAAAATTCAAAATTTGATTAGAATGGTTAGGTAGTCAAAGTTACCAGGATATAATTTGTTATAAAATAGTCACCTATCTCTATTTCATGGGAATAAAATTTTTTATTGCAGTTTAAATACTTACTGGCTCCAATATCTTGCTTTTGATAAAAATAGTCATTGGACTTAACAGACTTTCTTTTGATGTTGTGGAAGTGATTTTTCATGAATTATTATAGTGAGAAGCTATATTCTGCACTGTTGTAGTTTTGTTGTTGTTTTTGTAATGCTGTCCTGACCCAGTTCTGTGGCCCTGGCTAGAGGCCAGATAGTTCCTCTTCTTGAGCAGCTCATTAACTCCACTATATTACCACCTCCCTTGTCTGGCTCTCACATTCCGGGTCACTTTAGTCTCTAATCACCAGACCAGGTACCACACCGTCAGCCTCTATTCTCCAGAGCCAAGGAAATTATTCAAATTAGCTTATCTTAGACCTGCTCACCCTGCCTTGGCCTTTCCTTCGCACAGAAACCACAGTAAAGGCTCTTGCCCGCAGCTCCCCTCTCTCTCTGCCTCTTGACAGACCCTGGTGCTTCCCGAGTGTCCCTACATGGTGTACTGTGCTGTCTCCTGGGGACTGTGAGAATATCAAAACTGTGCAACTCTTTCCAGTTTCCCTCTCTTGATCCATGTTTGTCTTCACCATACCTCACCCAAGGTAATATGGTTAAAATAACTGTTAACTCATATTGACAAAAATAAATATACCCTTAGAACTATAGGAGTATTTGGAAATGTGTGCAATAATTTTTTTTCTGGAAATAAAATATCGTATTCTAAAAGACTCACTTGATTTTAGAAAACAAGCTAAGGTTTCATTTACCCATCCGTTGATGACTTATCAACTACCACTCCTTACTAATTTTATCAGTCAGTTTTATTAGGATGCAGTAGCGCACGGCACATACAATTTAAAGAATTGTAATGAACATCTAGAATGCTAAAAGGTCAGGCTATACATTCAATATTGTACATTTTTGAGAGTGATATCTTTGTATCAAATGTAGAAAATAATAGACTTAGAAATTTAGTTTGGATCATAGGTGGACTAACTATGAGATTTCAGAGAAAAGTGGTTATTTTCCTGCTTTTTCTAAAATTTTCTGAAATGAAGATATTGACAATGTCAAGAGACTGAAATTCCTTTAGCATTAATAACATATTTTTCTTATTCACTGTTTTATTTTAACCTTCAAGTAATTTTCTAATCTCTTTAAACTTTTAAAGACACTATATAATTGAACTTTAGTTGCTGCAATATTTTGCTTTCAACATTAATATTAATAAAGAATCATGCCAAATCAGTACTATGCAAATCATTTAAAAACATAGTTTTTCAAATATGTACCTTTGGTTTAGCTTCAACAATGCCTATTGTTATTAAAATAATCAACAATTTCTGAGAGATTCCATGTTGCTTCTGAAATTTGTGGTATTAGGGACCAGCTCAATTTTCCCATGATGTATTTGACAATGGTTTTGAAGCTAAAAAATTAGCTTTATAGCTATCAGATGTTATATAAAAACTAAGAAATCGATTTGTTTGCTACATTATTTACTATAGTTTGAAGAATGAGTAGAAAAGTAATATAAAAAGCCCTAATATGGTTTTTGAAGCTTTTCATTGGAAATTGATACTCTGTGCATATTTGCAGCAGTGTTCCATCTTTGGCCCCTCAAATAATTTGTGTGTAAGTTCTTATTTTTAAGTGTCTGTACTAATCTATAGCGCTTCTCAAATGATATGTACTTGAGAAAATTCAAAATATGTTCAAATAAAGAAATATCTTTATTCAAAAGCCAACGAATCTAACAAGAACTGTTGTCTGTTCTACATGATTCATCTCAAAATTGTATCTTTAAAAAATTAAGTAACAGCATTTCTTACTTTCTTTCCAAAATGATTTCAGTTATTACATCCACTATAATTTTAGTGCTCTCTAAAAAGTTTTATTTTTTAAACAATGCATGACATCCTTTGATGTTGATGTTTGATTTCTGCAGAAATGATTAAGAAAATGTTATAATTTTCTACTATAATTTTTGCCAAATGAAAACAATTCTCATTTTCTTATTCATACAATTTCATGAACAATCATCAGAATGTCAGCCTTCACCATACCAAAACTGAATCACATTCATTCAATAACAGCACGTTGATATTTTTTTATGTTCTTATAGTCTATTCTTCAGCATTTCTATTTGCATGCTTTCCAAATTAAATTTAAATGTGAATACATAGCATTATTGTTGACAAACATTTCATTTTCTTTTATTTAGTAAGAATATCTGATGAATGTTGCCAATTTTTGTACTAATTCTCATTCTTTGGTGGATTTTTACTATTCCCCCAAAGTTTGCAATATAGACAGAATACAGAATAGTTTGTAGTAGAATAAAATAACCTGAATCTAGTGATTAATTTGACTATTTGGAATAATTCATATGAAAGTGGTCTGAAATTCTTTTTTTCTGTAATGATTTTCAGAAGTTTGAATTTTGTACTTGACGTGGTTAAATTTCAAAAAAACTGTAACATTGCATAATACTCAAATCACACAACCACATACTTGGAACAGCAGAAAGTAAATTCAGTTAAATAAATTCTTCTGTTTTGTCTTATGCTAGTTTTTTTAATTGAAATGTTAGTATTTGTCAAGGAAATGAAAGTAAACTCACATCCTCTTCCATCAGTGACCTATCTTTATTATATTCTATTAAAGTTTGTAGCTCTTGAAGTATTTTCCTTTTCCTGGCATTATATCTATTTTTTCCAAATACTCACTAATTTAACACCCTAACAGTTTTCTATGCTCTATTTTCTGATTCTAATCATTTTTTTCTTTCTGATATTTAAGGAGAAAAAGCTACAATTAAATGCTGTGCTCATGAAATAAGTGTAACAAGAAATAAATAATGTTTATAACAATTTATGGGTCATCATATGAAAATTTCCTATTGAAGACTATAAAATAATTATGGATTATTACTGGCAAATGAAAGTTATTTGTTACATAGTTATTCATGTTATAATGAAAGTACTTATTGGCTTAAATTGGGAAATCAAAAACTAATTTAAATTGGAAAATCAACAAGACAGTAAAAAGGGGCATGTGATAGTCTCTGTAGCACTGTAATATAGTTTTCTTAAAATGTTGTCTTGACCCAGATTTGGGGCCCTGGCTAGAGGTCCATCAGGTCCCCTTTTTGATGAAGTCCACACCCCCAACCATGTCACTGATTAGGCTCTCACACTCCAGGCCATGGTGCACCTACTCTAGTGACCCCAGGGTCAGGAACCGCACAACTGGGGACAGCCTCTATTCCCTGGGAACCCAGGAAATTATTCAGATTAACAAATCCACAGCGAAGCTACAAAACCTAGCTGAGCCCACCTCACTTGCCACAAGAAGCTGCTGCCTGCAGCCCCAGCTTGCCGTCACCCTGGCCCTGGGTGCCACCCACTGGCAGCCTTTTCTTGTTTGGAGCTATAAGCAACAAAAAGTTTAGGCTTTCTTCTGTCCAAGTGCCATTGTGTTGTGTTCCATCATCAAAAGAGTCTTTACATAAAGCAAATGTGGAATTGTAGGTAGTTTAACAAGTGCACTTATACCACGAAGGCATTCTTTTAAGATACACGTCAATCAGTACACCAATTGGAATTCAGTCTTCTTCTATGAAGGTCCTCTATATTTTACTTTTGGTCAAATCAGTAAAGTCTTTCTAACATCAAACTTGCCCATCTTTCATAATTTGAAATAGAACATTTTAGACCACCCTTGTTAGAACAAGACATTATACCATCCTCTACTGGAAAATTTTTGTAAGACATACAAATAATTTATTTTGGGAATCAATTAGTTTTAAGATATTTTAAAAAATAAAAATAATATAGACAACTATGATGTTTATAGTGTCCTTTAATGTGACACTCTTGTGTAATATGTGCCTTGAGAAACCACACGAAGCAGCTCTGTAATGAGGTATGATTCAAGATCGTGTTATGGTCTTTTCGCTTCCCTTCTCTGAATCTATCATGACTGACATACACAAAATGCTTTCCTAAAATCCTCACTAGATATAGTAACTTTAATCCAGTGGGAATTATGAGCTTACAGGTCCAAATAAGAAATATCTGGGGAATAAAATAAGCTGAGGGAAATAAGACCAAGAACTTGACAAACTTATAGCAAAATTTGTATAGAGGATTAAAGAGCCAAAATAGGCAAGACACAACTGAAAGAGGAGATCTGTCCTCACCAGATCTTAGGACTTATTATGAAGCTACAGTGTTTACGACAAAACAATGCTGGCAGAGCAATTGAACACTGCTCAGTACACAGGTTAGAGAACTCAGAATAAGATCCATGTATATGGACAACTAAGTCATATGACAAAGAGGACAACAGATCAGAGGGAAAGGAGGGGAAACCGGACAATTAATACAACTGGAAAAAAATAAAATAAAAATGGATCCCCATTTCACAACATATATGAAAATGAACAGCAGCTGAATTACAATCTAAAATTTTAAAGTCAAAATTTTAAATTTTTACTAGGAAATATAGGTACACAGTTTTCAGATCTTGTGTTCTGGAAAGATTTCGCAAATGACGTGCACTCAAAAACTGACTATAAATAAAATGATTGGTAAACTTGACTATATTTTATTAAGAATTTATCAAAAGATAAAGTAAAAATATGAGTTAAAAATTGGAAGAGGGGGCTGGCCCCGTGGCCGAGTGGTTAAGTTCGCGCGCTCCGCTGCTGGTGGCCCAGTGTTTCGTTAGTTCGAATCCTGGGCGCGGACATGGCACTGCTCATCAGACCACGCTGAGGCAGCGTCCCACATGCCACAACTAGAAGAACCCACAACGAAGAATACACAACTATGTACCGGGGGGCTTTGGGGAGAAAAAGGAAAAAATAAAAAAAATCTTTAAAAAAAAAAAAAAAAAATTGGAAGAGGATATTGTTAAAGCATATAACTGACAATTAGTAGCAAAATTTAAACAATTCATACAATTTTAATAGACTTTACTTTTTAGAGCAGTTTTAGGGACACAGCAAAACTGAGCAGAAAGGACAGAGTTCCCATATATTCCTCACCCCAACACACACACAACCTCACAACAATCAATATCCTGCACTAGAGTGATACATTTGTTAAAAACTGGTGAACCTGCATTGACACATCATAATAACCCAAAGTCTATGGTTTACGTTAGGCTTCACTCTTGGTGTCTTACATTCTATTGGATAAGAGAGAGCCGTACTGAGCAAAGCAAATTGCTGATGATACACAGTTTGGGCGATGTGCTGTGTGGTTACAGAGGCAGGAAAGGGCTGCCACCAGCCTTCAAAACGTGGTCGCTGGAGTGAGTCCACCACCTCCGAATGGCTGAATTTCAGATCGTGAGGCTGTCATTGACTGGTTGACTTTCAGGCTTTCGTTGTTCACTAACGTGAACACTAACATTTAAAACTAGTTCTCGTGTTTTCAGGGTCCCATGGCTAAAGAATGGCATTTTCCTAGGAGCGCAGGGACTTTTTCATTCTTGCTCCACATGTGTATTCTTTATATCGGAGAGACTAACTTGCTCCAGAACATGATTTTCAATCTCGGCTGCAATTTAGACCCACATCAGGAACTTTTAAAACTCCTAGTGTCTAGGCTGCACCTTGGACCAAGTAGATCAGAATCATTAAAAGCAGACCTAGGCATCAGTAGTTTCGGAAGCTTCCCCGGTGATCCCAATGAGCAGCCAGCTGTAGTTGAGTTGACGGAATGAATGCAATGATGCTCATTATCTCTTTGTTAACAAATCTTTTTTAATAGATGGGCGTCTGTAAGCTTATCTCACTGTTTTGGGCTCTGATTCCACTTAGCGTGCACATGTGGAACTCACTAGCTTTGTGAACAATAAGTATCAAACCTGGGAAATTTTCAAAATTACTTGGGGATCTGTCATGTGAAGAATCTTTCCAGGTGAGGCTTTGCTTACCAATATTGAGAATGTGGTGTCCTCCTTCCCTATGGATCTTATAGATCCACAATAGCCACATATTAAATGTTTAGCTGTGATTACTTCAAAAACAAAACTAAAAAGCGAAAAATGTCTGTTACCCTTGAGAGACTCTGTATTGATTACAACTTGTTAGGCCAATGTTAAGTGTCCAGCCACTCAGGAGATTACAGCCCATTACACTACAGCTATTTTTATATCCTCCAATTCCATGATTATTTTCTGCTCTCCCTTCTCACCAGAAAATGTGATGCTTTAGGCAGAAAATATTGTTTTATTTTTCTCCAAGTACAAGTAACTGTCTGTTGTACATGTATTGTAGATCCAGTGTTTGGTTTTTTCTCTATAGCAATTTCAGTTGCCATTTGTTGTGAAAGGATTGGGCATTCATAAGATGTTTCTCAAAAGTTTTCAAAGGAACGAATGTATTTTTCGCTGTTGTTATTTTTTGGGGGTGATATTCTTGCTACATTCTCCATCCTCATCCTCCTCATCATCTTGCTGTGGCAGGAGGTATACTCTGATGTAGAGCTAAACGCATGGATGCTGGAGCTAGACTGCCTGCATTTGCATCTCACCTCTACCGCTTACTATCCATCAACGCTTAGGACAAGTCACTTAAATATTTGCAGATAATTTTCCCCACTCCAAATACTTAGAACAGTGGCTGAAGGTAGTGAGTCGTATATAAACTGTTAGCTTTGTTATGAGGTATGTGCACATTTACTATCTTATTTTTCCTTTATTCTAATAAAAAATTAAAAATAATATTTTTTATTTTTTAAAAAAAAGAAAGTTTTTTTTCAAATATGGGAAAGGAGCCTCAGAAGAGTCAAATAACTTGCCCAAGGCTGCTGATCAAATAAATGGCAAAACAGAATTTCACCCACACAGGCCTATGTCACTATCTGCGACCCCTCACTTACCTTGGAATGAATACTTCTTAGAGCACAAGAAAGGCTTCATGGGGCCATAAATTGCTGTCAATGGAAATGAGGCACTTGAGCTTCGGTATCAGATGAAATTTTCTTAAGATAAAAGATTGAACATGCCTACAAAACTTTCTAGTTCCATGCTTTCTATTTATTAATATACCACCACCTTAGTGTAACAAATAGTATAACCAAAATAGTCTATTTTGTTCATTTCCACACTTCAAGCACCACAAAAGGAAACAGAAACTGGAATTATTGTTTGTGAAAGTGTTAATTTCAAACTTAATAGCAGGTAGCAACAGAAATGGATTTATTCTCTACTTTCTCAACTGACTAGTACATTTTGACTTTTATAAAGATTAAGTTGAATGGTTATTGTTGAAAAGAGAAAAGGACTTGACCACATAGATTTCATAAATCAATAACACAGTTGTCATTAGTGATAAAGAAGAGGTTATAACCACATATTTATTTTAGAAAATCCTTATGCAAGTGAACAAGCAAATTCTAATGAACAATTAATAAATTTTAAAAATTAATGTCTGAAAGGCATTATACTGTATTGACTAAAATGGAATACTCTGTTTAGTGTATCCTTTGTTTAATATTTGTATGTGAATAAATTTGAGTTACATACACATACACACAAAGGAGAAAGATTTGGTAAGTTTAGTATTTACTATTTAGTATTTACTATACCCTACTGCCTAGTAAGGCTAGGCGTGACCTAGAATGTCTCTTGGACCCGTTGAAATGCTTCCCATAGTACAGAGAGTTCGGAAACATCCCTTTGGGGAAGACTTCCACTTTATACATGTGATTTTTTTTTAATGACTCAGCCTCCATTTCAGGACTGCTATGGAAGTATTATTTTTAAGTGTGAAAAGTTATGCGTGAAAATTATAAAGACAAAGAAAGAAAGACACACAAGGACAAAAGCGTTAAGGTTACCTCTAGAGAGAACCTACGAGAGATGGTAAAGTACATTAGTTTGATGAGTTTAGCACACGCCAAAGGCTGAAATAGCATCAAGAGAAAATGTATATATTTATTTAATAAGAACCATGGTTAAGGTTGGGGTCCAGATTACAAGGCAAATAGAAGATGAAGCTACACTATCAGCTGGGAAAAAAAAATCGTAAGTAAAAATCATTTCTCTGGGACTAATATTTCAGCTTACGGCTGGTAACTTAATTATCTCATCTAATTTTCAAAACCACACTACACTGCAGACATTATTATTTTTATTATTATTCCTCCTTTTAGATGAAGAAACTGAAAGAGTCAATAACTTGAGAGGTAGTGTGGTATGCAATGGTTAAGAGTAAAATCTGATGTCAGAATGCCTGCCTTCAGATTCTGGCTCTTCATAGCTGTGTGGGCAAGTTACTTAATCTCTGTGCTTTGACGTCCTCATCAGTTAAATGAGGATAGTAATAGTGCCTGTTTAGGGCTGTTTGGAGAACTGCATGTGTAGATATACATATGTATTTTATAATAGGGTATTCTCAGTTCCTCCTGCATGTCCCTTGTGACATTTCTATCATTCATTTTGCTTAGCCATGTAGTGCTATAATCGCCCAATACATTATTACTGTTATTGCTTTAAGCAAAGAGTAATCTTTTGGATCAATTAGTATCAGTAAAATAAAATGTTTTATTTACCTTCATTTATTGCTTCTCTGATATTCTTTCATTCTTCATGGAGATCCAAGTTCTGATGTATATCATTTTCCTTCTGCCTGAAGAACTTCTTTTAACATTTCTTTCAGGGCTGGTGTGCTGCTGATAAATGTTCTCACTTTTGCTTGTCTGAGAAAGTCCTTATTTCTCCTTCACTTCTGAAAAATAATCTCACTGGGCATAGAATTCTAGGGTAGTGGAGTTTTTACAATATTTTTAATACTTCACTATCTTCCTGCTTGCAATGTTTTTTTTTTTTTTTTTTTTTGAGGAAGATTAACCCTGAGCTAACATCTGCTGCCAATCCTCCTCTTTTTGCTGAGGAAGGCTGGCCCTGAGCTAACATCCATGCCCATCTTCCTCTACTTTCTATGTGGGACACCTGCCACAGCATGGCTTGCCAAGCGGTACGTATGTCCACACCCGGGATCCAAACCAGCAAATCCCAGGCTGCTGAAGCAGAATGTGCAAACTTAACCATTGCACCACCAGGCTGGCCCCTAACCTGCATGTTCTTTTGATGAGAAGTCTGATATGACTCTTATCTTTGTTCCTTTTTGGTAAGGTGGGTTTTTTTTCTGGCTTTTTTCCAGATCTTCTCTTTATCTTTGGTTGCAGTTTGAATATGGCAAGCCCAGGAGTTTTGTTTTTGCTTTTGTTACTTATCCTGCTTGGTGTTCTTCGAGCTTCCTCAACCTGTGGCCTAAGGTCTGTCATTACTTTTGGAAAGTTCTGTCATTATTATTTAAATATTTCTTCTGCTCCCTTCTGTCATCTCCATCTGTTATTTTAATTGCATATACATTACACCTTTTGATGTTATCCCAAAATTCTTAAACGTCCTGTTCTGATTTTTCCATTCTTTTTTCTCTTTGCCTTTCAGGTGGGAAGTTTTTCTTGCCCCATCTTCAAGCTCACTGATTCTTTCCTTGGCCATGTCAAGTCTACTGAGGAACTAGCCCATCCAAGGCATTCTTCATTTCTGTTAGCATGCTTTTATTTCTAGCATTTTCTATTTGATTCTTATTAGCATTTTCATATCTCTGCTTGCATTACCCATCTGTTCTAGCACATTCTCCACTTTTTCCATTAGTGCCCTCAATATATTTGTTGTACTTATTTTAAATTCCCTGATGATAAATCCAATATCTGTGTCATATCTGAGTCTCGTTTTGATGATTGCTTTGTCCTTTCAGATCACGTACCTCTAGTACCTTTGTCTCCTCTTGACTTTGTTTTATGCTTATCCTACCCATTAGATATTGGGAACACATAATTTGATTAAAAATTGTATTTGTTAAGTTTCAGTCAGCTGATAATTTGAGGAAACATGATTGTTAATGGTTTTGTTAATGTGTCATTTCTGGTAACTTTAGTTGGATAAGAAGTCCTCATGGTGAGCCAGTTTTCTAGAAATATTTGCCCAGGTCACACTGATTTACCCCAGCAATGGTCTTATCTGGTTCCGGCCCCTGAGAAACGTCTAAGTGATATTCCACATTGGTACTAAGAGGCCAATGTTTTTGACCATTTAGTTTTGCATTTGCTGTTGCCCTAGAGACAGACATCTTTTCCCAAGATGTAACACTTCCCCTTTAGAGTTTTTTATTCTCCTGCATTTAGAACTGTTTGACCGTGGAAGCAAGGAGGTCAGCTGGGAAATGAGGGTCTCTCTCATTTCAGGACTAATCTCCAGAGCTGCAAGAACCTGATAGCATTGCATCCATGTTCCTTTGGGAGAAGTAGCTCCATTATTTATATCCCAGTAAACAATTAAATGGTTGAACCACTCTTTTTGATTTGAAATGGGAAAATAAAAAACAGGCCTTCCTTTTTTTTAAATTTTTGCCAGAAGTTAGTGGGAAAAAAAAAAAGGAAAACAGCTCTAGTAAAGGCTTCAAGTCAATATCACACATGAAAATCTGTTAATGACAACAAAAAAATTAAGCACAAATAATTATTTCAATAACTTGTTCCCTCAAAAGGGATTTTGAAGGGGCAAATCGTCTGTGGTCAGATAAGTTTATTCACTAAATCACAGAGCTCTATGCCAAGCTTTCCCATCTTAGAAGTAGTGACAAAATCCCTTCTAAATTATTTGATCAATTATATACATCAAGGTAACTTTGGAGAAAACAGTTGCCAGTAGCATTGTTATTAACCTAAATTTAACAATTTATTCTCAATATATTCAACAATTCTTTTACAAAGAACTCTGTAAGCATAGCTGGCACAGTAGAGTGGCAAAGATTTTCAGTGTATATTTAACCATTAAATTATACAATGAGAATTCTTTTGAAAAACCTTTTTAACCACCATACCGGTTTTCATTTTATTAATTGTGAGACTTACTTTCTAAGGGAATATATTCCTTGAGTCACAAAATCTCTGAGTTATAGACTCTAAAAACCATAGATTCACTAATTTGAAATATTTGTTACATACCTACTGTGTGCCATGCACTGTTCAAGATGCTAGAGACATAGCAGTGCAAAAAGATAGACCGTACCCTGGTCTTCATAGAACTTTTATACTAATTAAGAAAGGGAATATAAACTAGAAAAAGAATTAGGAAGAAAACAAAGCAAGATGAAGTGAGTTTTTGTATAATTCCTTCTCACATATTCACCAAGTGATTGTTAAATCCTTTCTTGGAAATGAAATTGGTTTATTCCATATTATAAGTCTTGAAATGAGACAAGTCTCCATCAAACCATTCAGCTATTAACAGGTGTATCGAGGGATAAGGGATGGATTCAAGATGTAATTCTTAAAATTAGATGGATCAGGAATCATTTTAAACAGACTGTACTTAGTAATATCTGGTCTAAAAGTTTACAAGATTAATTATACTTGTTAGGCAGAACTACGTGTCACAGAAATGGGATACCTCAAACCAGTCTTGAACGAGTGTTTAACAATATGTGGAGCTTGTTTTCTGAAGGAAGTTTTAAACTGGCCTCTTATACTGATGCTGATCGCAACTGTGCTGGTGTAGATTGGCCTTAAGTCTGGGAGAGAATACAGTCCTGCCTCGTAAGCTCCCTGAATAAATGTCCGTGTGGTTGACACTGAAAGCAAAGACTTAAAACTTAACTGAGTATCTTATTACTGATATTGTCGGAAAAGTCCATTCGGATTAGGTTCTGTCCATTAAATGGCCAAAGCTTCCAAAAGACTTACCTCTTATAGTTATTTTAAATGTTATAAATAATATATGTTTCATCAAGGGTTATCAGCTTTGTCAGTCTTTAAATCAAAAAACTTTAGATTCTGTTATTCTATTATACATTTTTTTCTATTATATTAATTCCTGTTATCTTTTTCTTTCTTTGGATTTAGCTTTTTTTGTCTGAACTTTAAGACAGATGCTTAGATCATGTATTTTCAGATTTCTAATATGTACATTAAAGACTATACAGTTCCTTCTAAATGTTGCGCTTGTTCTTTCTCTGGAGCTTTGATATGTATTATATATATAGTATCATTCAGTTCAAAATATTTCTAATTTCCAATGTAATTCTAAATTATTTGATGAGTTATTAAACATATATTGCTTAATTTCCATTAAACGGGAATTTTCTAATTATCTTTTTATATTTGTTAGGATATCATTCCTTTGAAATTTGTTGAAGCATGCTTAATGGCTAAGCACAAAATTAATTGTCAATTTTAGTGAAATACATGTGCAGTATCAAAGGATATGTTTCATACAATTATTGGATATAGTTTATTAGTTAAATTTATAAATCATATTATTCAAATCTTCCATATCTTTACTAATGTTAGCCATTTAGTCTATGACTGAAAGAGCAACAGTAAACTTTCCTACTACGAATATGGATGTAAATATTTGTCCTTTTAAGTCTGTGAATTTTTGCTTCATAATCTTTGGGGTTATATAACTGGTGCTAGAGACTCAGAACTTGTGTTTCTCTTATAAGGATGAGTCGATCCTTATAACAGATATCCTTCTTTATCTCCAGCAATCCTTTTTGACCTCAACTCTATTTTGACGAGCATTATAATACTTACACCAATTTTCTTTTGGTTAGTCTTTAGAAGGTATATCTTTTTTCTCTCTTTTATGCTCAAACTTTCCATTATCTTCATGGTTAAATGTATCACTTATAATCAGCATATAGTCATTTTTACTAGTTTAATGATTTTTGTATTTCATTAATACAGGTTTTCCTTAAAGTCTGGAAATGCAAATATATATATACAGTATCATCAATAGCATCTTAAGTCTATAAGAAAAAAACTATGTTTCTAGATGCTGTGGTTAGCCTATAGTACCTAATACATTTATATTTAATAAAATTATTATTACATATGGATTTAGATCTATCTTTCTATTGTCTTACTTTTCCTACGTTCACTTCTGTTTGTATTCTTGCCTTCTCTTGAATTAAATATTTTTATTAGTACTTTTCCAATCTATTATTTTTAATCAATTTTTAATTGATTAGATTGCTAGTTATATATTCCTTTAATACACTCTTCTTTTAGTATTTAACTTAGAGATTATGCATCCTTAACTTATTACTTAATAATAAAAATTAGTACATTAAAAATTCTCTGGATAGGGGCTGGGCTGGTGGTGTAGCAGTTAAGTTCGCACGTTGTGCTTAGGCGGCCCAGGGTTCGCTGGTTCAGATCCTGGGTGCCCACATGGCACCGTTTGGCACGCCATGCTGTGGTAGGCATCCCACATATAAAGCAGAGGAAGATGGGCACGGATGTTAGCTCAGGGCCAGCCTTCCTCGGCAAAAAGAGGAGAATCGGCGGCAGTTAGCTTAGGGCTAATCTTCCTCCAAAAAAAAACTTCTCTGGATAATTCAAAGGGCCTAGAACTATTTACTCTTTTGAGTTATGAACTATTATTGTTACGTATTTTAATTCATATATATTTTCTTATATTTTACCATGAAAATTTCAAAAATAAAGAAAAATTGAATGATTGCACCATGAACACCCACATACCCACCATTTAGATTCTAAAGTTAATTCTTTTGTATATTTGCTTTATGATAAACCTATGCATATATTCATACCCCTACCAATTCATTAATCCACCTATATTTTACGCATTTCAAAGTAAGTTGGAGATATCAGTATCTTACTGCTAATCACCTCAGCATGTATATCAATTACTAAAATTCAATTTTTGCTTATATTTTCTGTCTTTACATACACTAAAATGCACAAATCTAGACTGCATCATTCAATGTTTTTTTTGGTCATTGCATTTATCCTGTAACTCGAACCTCTATCAAGATATAAACCATTACCATCACCCCGGAAATTGCCATCACGGCTCTTCCCAATGGTCAGTCCTCACCACTCCCGTCAGACATACACTCTTTTGATTAATTTTATACAAAGAATAATTTTTCCATAGCACTTTTTTCTTCTGCAACTTCAAGCTTCCATATGCAATCATCTTCTTTAAAACACCCCTTATTATTTAATTTAGTTCAAGTCTACTGGTGAGTGCTTTGCCTAGTTTTTCTTTTTGTCTGAAAATGTTTTTATTTTCGGTTTTGGATGGATATTTTTGTTGAGTGCGGAATTCGTTTGTTCTTTTCTTTGAGCACTTTGAATACAGTACTGCCTTGTTTCTGGTTTTCATAGCTTCTGTGGAAACATCATCTGTCAGTTTATTATTGCTTTTTTGTAGTGATCGCGTTTTTCTTTTTGGCTTTTTTTAAGATTTTTGCTTTGGTTGCCTTTGGTTTCCAACTACAGCCACCAAATAGAATACAAGATATCCAATTAAATTTGAATTTCAGATAAATAACACTTTTTTGATGGAAGTATATCTCAAATATTGCATGGCATATATTTATACTAAAAAATTATTTGTTACTTATCTGAAATTCAGATTTAAATGGGCATCCAATATTTTTATTTGCTAAATCTAGCAACTCTACTTCCCATACTCTAATAACTTTAGCCGTGTTTCTCCTTAGAGCTTCTTAAATCTTAATTTCTTTTAGTAGTCTTTCAGGAGTTTTGGAAAAAGTCTCAGACGTTATCCCTTCAAATATTAACTCTGTGATTCTCTTCCTCTCCTTTTGACCTCCAAGGGGATCTATGTTAGATCTTTTTATGTATCGTACATGTCTCTTAAGTTCTTTCCTGAATTTTCCGTCAGTTACTAATTCTCTCTTGGTCTGTGCATATCTCCTATTAAACTTATCCATTGAGCAGTTAATTTCGATTACTCGGGCTCTTTTTAATTCTAGAATTTCCATTTACTTATTTGGTTATAGAATCTAATTCTTTGACAAAATTCTCCATCATGTCTTTAATTCCTTGAACATATTAATCAGATTTTTAACTCTACATTAGGTTACTCTATGTACTACATCTCCTGTGGGTTTCTCCTATTATCTGTTTTGTACATTATATTTTTTTCAAGTTGAATCTTCTCACATTAATGTGTTTTTTAATGGAATCCTAAATATTGTGCATGCAATTGGAGGTCCTGAACAGAAGTGAACACAAGTATACGTATACTTGATAATATTTTACATGAGCTATACCATTACAATCAATTCTAATTTTAGAGAAAATCATGAACAGCCAAAACTATATATCATGTTCACTGTTAATAGAAGGAGTGTATGTAATTAAATATAATCTGCAAGCTCACATAGATGAGGTCATAATAACACTACCTTAGTGCTTGCAAAGAACTTTTATCTATATTTTATTTAATTTTCAAATAATCTTAGTAGAACATAATAATTAACATTTTAAAGATGAGAAAACTGAGTTCCAGAGAGTGTAAATAAATCTCCTGACATCATACACCTATCTACTTAACAGCATAAGCAGTATTCCAACTACGTTTTCTGCTTCCAACTCCTAAATTCTTTCCATTATATCACATTTGTCCTTGCCTTCCATATTTCATAATATGATAAAATGAAGAAAGGCATTAGCGTCATCCTCCTTCCTTCGTTTGTACTCTTTGGGTTGCTTTTGGTTTGAAATTCTCCTTCAAGACCAAAAGCATGCAAATACCACATTGTCCTATGGAAGGAAGCAACCAGTTCTTCCTCCCTAGTATCTTTTTCTAGGATCATCATGGATTGTTGTAACTAAAAACTGAAACTTACCTGAACTTAAGATCATCACTGTAACAAAACTGTTGTTGATTGATGGTTCATTATACATAAGGGACATTCTGTCTAGAAGAGTCTAGAATCCATATGGCTTTAAAGAAGACCATGTTATGTAGTTAGACTTCATAATATTCCCTAGACATATTTTCTTGGTGTTTCTTTGCTGGGTTGCTCATGTGTATATCCTTCCACCACTGTCTTTTAGTAGATCTCTTCAGCTTAAAACACTCTCCTTTCTGTAAAGACTCAAGGATGGCAGCTTTTATTTTTGCCCAGTGAAAATCCATTCTACCTTCTACCAGTAATAGCATCTGATTTTCCTTTGGGTCACCATTTGTTCTCATCCACAATGCCTGTGGTTCTATTGAGACTGATCCCTTCTTCAGGTTCCAGAAGTTGTCACATGAACCAGATTTGGCCAATCAGAACTTTTTACACCCCCGCCCCGTGTTGATTGATATGACTGGGCACGTAACCCAATTAGGGCAATTGACATAAAGCCTGGGACTTTTTCTGGAAATAGGAGTCAGAAAATCCCCATCTCTGCTAGGCTTATTAAATAGGTAAGATGTACACCTGAAGTCGTCTCTAGAAAGAGGAAGCTATTTGAGGACGAAGCCAGTAAAGAGGAAAGAAATAACCGAGAGATGGAAGGAAACGCCAAGTTTGGATGACATCGTCCAGTGTTCTTGGATCCAGCCTTGCCTGAAGCTGCTGATCTATCCCTGGAGCTTATATGAGTTCTTCCTCTCCATCAACTTAAGCCAATTTAACCTATATTTCTCCTTGTATTCCCTTTCTCATGTTCCTCATGGAATACCATATTTAAACGGCATACTCCATATCTTGTTCCCCAAATACACTATGAATTCCTGTTAGATAGAGGTAGTATATTATTCATCCCTATTCCATCAGTGCTTAAGAAAGTTTCTGCCTCATAAAACGTGGTCCTTAAGTACAAGAAAAAAGAGAAGGAGGATAGGGGACGGAGGTGAGGGAAGACAGAATGGGATCAACACAAAGCTCAAATCTTATAAGGAGAGTCATTTATTCCCTTGTATTCTTCTTTCCCGTCATAGAAAGCAAACAAGAAAATCATGAATTGTCCTTTGGAATTTCCGACTGCCCACACTGCCCTCACACAAAGGCTGACAATGTCCCCTAAATTTCCTTAACGGGGCTATTACTATATATTCTGTCTTATTGTCAGAACATATGCTGAATGATGCATCCTCAATTTTTGGGGTTCAGAAAATATGACCATTGTACTTACTCGTAAGGAAGAGAATTATATTCACCAAGTAATAAATCTTGGCTGTCAGTGGAACCCACAGGCCAATGCATTTGAGGATGTGATGAAATTCTTCCTGTATTGACCCCAAAGTGCAGGATTCCCGTGAGCAGTGACAGGCAAGCTGAAATCACTTGAGCTTGTAGAATTAGTCAGAAGGAGTACTTAAAAACATGCTATGGAAGCTGGAGTAAAATGTAGCTAATGGAGGAAAAAATGTTTGCTTTCAAACATAGTTATTGAAAGAAGCTAAATTAAAATGCCAGATGCAATAGCAGAGGTAACTTTCTCCTTGGTTAAAAAAAAATAATGCTTAGCAACCATTCTAGTTATTGGCGAAGATATTCTCTTTTTATCGATCTTTATATTGATCTGCGAGAGCAGACGCTTAAGGCAGTCCAATCTTGCTTTAAATGTATCTGCAGTTCTCAGCAAGACGAGAATTTCTGTAGGGAGGAGTAGCTGTTCTGATACAATAGGCTTTATTATTATGTTAGTGTTTTCATTTATAAACACTAACATAGCAGCCATAGTCAATATTAAAGCTCACAATTGAAAAACTATATGAATTACACAGGTTGGAGAAATTGAATTTGAGGAATCCACTTATAGCTTTTCAGATGCTTCCTGGTCAATCATTAATTAGAAATATTGTAGGAAATAGGAACTGTAGTGTAGCTAGTGGTTAGACGATTGCACGCTGGAGCTAGACTGCTTCTGTTTAAAACAAAGCTCGACTATTGTAGACGCTGGGTGTGAAACTACTGTGAGCCTCAATTGTCCTGGCTTTAAGCTAAGAATGAAAATCATAGCACCTAATTAGTAGGGGTGTGGGGGAGGTTAAGTAAGTTAATGTATCTAAAGTTCCTGGAATGTTGCCTGGCACAGAACAAGAGCGAAAAAGATGTAAGCTGTTGTTCCTGCGTTCTTTGACATATCTATATTTGTGTGTATGTATATAAATATACATACAAATATGTGTATACATATCCATAGTACATATATGCATACATGTATATGTATGTGTGTGTATTTGTATACATATATATATGTATATATATATATATATATACAGTGAAACCTATATTATTTTGAAAAGATAGGTTAAGAATCTTTTGTAACGTTCCTCAGAGGAGCAGGACCAAGTGGCAGAATACAAACCCGCCTGAAGGGGTGGGCAAGTCTAACTTGCTCAGCCTTCCTCATCATTCAAGTTTCCCTAAAGAAGCCTGAACACACATGAATGTACACCTTCCTGTGGCTTATTAGACATGACTGACAAACACGGATTGACTGTTGAAGAATGCAGTCTCTGGAACAAGTGTCTGGGTCCAATCCTTGGCTCCACAACTTCTCAAAGGTACAGCCTTGAGTAAGTCACTTATCTGCTTGTGCTTCAGTTTTCTCATGTATAAAATGGAGATAATTAAGAATTTCTACCTCATAGGATTGTTGCAAGAATTTAGTGAATTAACTAAAGAACTTAGATTACTTGACACAAAACAAGAACCAAATAGGTCATTATTTTAAATAAATACTTGTTAACTTACCACAATATTCAGTTTTCTACTTATCACTTTGAACATTGGATGACTGATAATAGGATGTGTCAATAAATCTGTAATAGTAACAAACCCTCATCATATATAGTCTCTCATATCCTTAAAAATAGGGTGACATTTAAGCAATTTCCTATTTTCAGTGCGTGGTAAGAAAAAAAATAGCCAGTGTCCAACCAGCCTAAGTGGCCCTTAATTCCATTTTCACAGCAAATGGCTTTTAAATAAGCCACTAAGTGCTGTTTGCTGGTATTGTCCGCCATCAGCCGTGAAACCATACCTATACGCTTCAATGGCAAATTGAAATCCTCTTACCCAAATTGTCCAGTTTACAGATAGCTTAGAGGTAACCAATGAGTAAAATAAAATCTGTAATAAGACTAATGGAGCCAAAAAGCCAATGCTGTAGACTTCTTTTTTTCTCCCTCCTAGCCTCCTCCCCGATATCCCGATGGGAGGTTTATGCTCTTCTAGGAGACGCACAAATGTGTACCATTTTCCTACTGCTTCCAGTTGCAAGGAATTTTTTTCTTGACGATGCTACAAAGCATGGGCAATATATTGATTTGCCTTACTCACAGAAGAGGAAAGATTTTGCTGAAGCTGCAGCCAACCTCACTTCATGAGGGAGAAAAAAAATGAGTCAGCTTCATGATTTACGTCAGTAAAAAATAAGTGATCAGGAATGACATTTGTGCTTAGGGGGTGCTGGCTGCCTTGCGTGTGGAGTTGAAGAGCCGTGCATTAAAATCTAAATCACGTGTTAACCTTAGTGCTTTAGGTCCTGTTTTATGATTACTTTATCTTTAAATAGAATCTCTAGGATCAGGGAGACGTGGATGGTTGAAAATGACGATTAAGCCAAGTGGTTATCATAGTCATTATAAATTAGCAGGATATAATGAGAGATCGTTTCCAGTATGCTTTTTTATATATTTAGAACACTGACAGAATGTGTTATTGTTAGCTTGACAAAAAATCATGTTCACTCCTAAAAAGAAATATCATTCCATGGTGTTCAAGCACTTGTGTATTTAAAATGACTGCTTTTGCAAAGTAATTGAAGACATGTGTGTTAAGTAGTAATTAATTAATAAAGACAATGAAATGTTATCAACCAGCCTGTGATTGTTTGGGGCAGTTCTGCTTCTGGTACTCTACTTTCCATCTTTGTTGATACATTGTGATAAAACAGGGGGAAAATGAGGTGAGTCTGGGGCCAGCAAGGTGGCACAGTGGTTAAGTTGTGTGCTCCGCTTTGGCAGCCCAGGGTTTGCATGTTCAGATCCTGTGCGCAGACCTAGCACCGTTCATCAAGCCATGGTGTAGTGGCATCCCACATATAAAAGAGAGGAAGATGGGCACTGATGTTAGCTCAGGGCCAATCTTCCCCAGCAAAAAGAGGAGGATTGGCAGCAGATGTTAGCTCAGGGCTAATCTTCCTCCAAAAAAGAAAAACGAAAAAGGTGAGTCTGATGTAATTGAACATTTTAATTTTTTTTTAAATTTTGTGAGAGTATCCAGAATTTTTCCCTGTGAGAAAATACTGCTGGGATAAGCTATATTCAGCTGACCAGGAATACACCTAAAGTAATTTTCTATACTAGTACTTTGCCAAAGCACGTTTTGTTAAAACTCAAAAAATCATTGCAGTCATGACAAATATTTTAACTGAAACAGAAATTTCTGGAGGCCAGATTGACCATAGCTTTCAGGGAAAGCAGGAAGAGCTAGCATTCCTGGGGATAGCTTCCTCCTCTGGCTCTCAACTCTGTTTGCTTGCAGCCTGGGGAAGGGCATCAGGTTCTCACATGACCTGAGGCTGTGACACTAGTGTTCCTCACTGAAAATCTGATTGAGGAGATCACTCAGAGTAGAGAAGTCCAACCATGCCAAGCAGCTTCGACAGCCACTAGTTACCATCTCAGTGGGTTTGAATCTATGAATGGCGATTCCAGCATAGATGTTGCTGTTTCTGGAAGATCTTGTATTTCAGGGAGTAATGCTCAGGTGTTAGAAATTTACAATCAGAAATTCCTTTCTTCAGAATCAAAAAATACCAAAAGTACCACTGGCTTTTCTGTAGAATAGGATAAGGAGCCATACCATTACCTCAAAGACACTCCTGTATAATACTTTCATTTCTGAAAATAGTTGCCTCCAACTCGTCTTTATTCTTAGCATCCTTTGGTGTCAGAAAAATAAAATGCTATAATGATCATGAAGGTACTCTTCTCACCATCCTGCTTAAATATGTCTGTTCTCTTCTACATGGTCAACATAAGAATGGGAGGAAAGATTAATGCCCTTTAACGCCCCTCTCCGCAAACATACGGGTATCTATGTTCCTGTAGTTGACGTCATTGTTACACACAGAAGCAACTAGGCAGCCCGAGATTCGGAAACCAGAAACAAGGTGAGCCAGGTTTGGAATCTTTCCCCAAATCTACTAGTAACTCATCTGCGCAATGCCTCCTCTCCTTTAAAAGTTCCATTCTGCTTCTCTAGATGACATTGCTTCCCTCGAGGCTGTCAACTTACTCTCCGCCACTTAAAACTTCAAAAAATCTCTGATTGAATCCTGCTACTTTTCTAAGAGATTATTCTCATTTTCTCCCATTCCTGAAATTTGGCTTGTAGCTCCATTTTGCAATTATTTTATTGCTGAAGGTATGAGGTTTATTGCTTCAAAAAATGGTACAATCCTGCCAAAGGTGCACACTAAGTCGATTGGACCTGGGGGATTCTGGCCGAGACGGCTACCAGATCTGTTACATTTATTTCATTTATTCAAAAGATATTCATTCATTTACTCAAAGATTCATTCATTTCTTCAAATGACCAGTGTTCGTTCATTTATTCAGAAGACGTCTGCTGAGCACCTGCCTTGAGACGGGCACAGACCCTAGCAGAAAGGAAGTTTCTTGCACAATAACAACTTCAGTTTCATTTCGAAACTTTGTTTTGCCTGGTTTTATCTCACTGTGGAGCTCGTTTTTCTGCTTTCATGGAATACCCTAATGGCACAAAGAATAAAAGCAGATCACTAAAGATATGCCAATAATCTGCTTTTAACCTTAGTGCCACTGGCACTATAACCTTCTCTCTCATTAGGCTGAATAAACATTTTTTGCCTAAGTAAACTTAGAGAATCGCTTTGGAGCATAGCACAGTGAAAGACTATGGCATCATTTGTTCAGAAAAAAGCCCCTGAACTGATTTTCTTCTTGTTTTGTTTTCGTTGTACGTGTACCCTAGAATTCTTTTTCAGAAAAAAGAGCTTTAAAAAAAGTATGCATTTATTATAGCCCTTTAGGGTTCCAGAGACGTGGCAAGGATACAGTGATTTATCTGGATCATGGAATCTTAAAAGATTTATAGTCTCATAGTTATAATCTTACAATTACGGAATCCCAACAGGATCCCGTGAAAATGGACCATATATGCCTGTCCAAATCGGACTCAAAGACGTGTATCTTGAAAGATTTTTAGGCTCCCTGTTACAATGTCTTCTCTGATCTTCCTGCTCTCCTATCCTTCAAACGTCAAAACGACCCATATCCATATACACGACAGGAAGTGAAGTTTTTGGTCTTTCCTCTCAATGTTCAGTGTTTCCCTCTGACATCCATGGCCCATCTCAGAGAAAGTCAAGCCATGGTCTCCAACCAGACCAGAGCTCTCAGTCTCCAATAGTGTGCTCCGGAGATTTCAAGTTATTTAATAACGTTAGGTTAAGAACTTGGAATCATGGTTATTTCTTCCTTCTCTTTCTGTCTTTATGTCAAGGTTATCAAAAATATAATTTTTCAACCTTCAGAATATCTTACATTCTTTCCATTTCCTCTCCAATCCCAACTGGATGACCCTCAGCACCCCAAGTCTGTGTTACCAGAGCCCCCACTTGATCCTCTTAAATTAAGGCTTTCCTGCTCTGTTCCACCTGTTTGTGCACTGATATCAATCCTTCTAGACTATCACATGCAATACATCACTTTCCTATTAAAATACATAGAAATTACTTTCTTCTCCATCAATTTCAAATCCCTTTGCTTGGTTTGGAAGCCCACCATAATCTGTCCCTACCTTTGACACACCGCACACACACACACACAAACACACACATACACACATCTTTCTTTCCAAGTATTCCCCTATCATTTGTCATATTTCATCCTAGATCTCTTCTTTACTGCAAACACACACAATATTTATTTGTATGTTTATATCTCCATGTCTTTTGTCACTTTGGTTCCTCTATCTTCTTCTCTAAGATTCCTGCTTAACCATTATTCTCAGACCTCTAATTCTTTAAGACCCAATTCCCTAGGGAAGACGTTTTCTAACTTCTTCAGTCTACACCATTCTCTCTCTTTTCTGTAGCAAGGTTAGCAGCATATAGTTTAGCATTTAATTGTTCTCTAACTGTTTCATGTGGATTTAATGCGTGTTGTTTAGTTTGAGTGAAAGATTCTAGAGTTACTCATTTATTCATTCAACACTTCATGCCAAGCTCTTTTCAGGCATTGCACAAGGAGTGAAGACAGCAGTTCCTAAAAGAACAATAGCTGAGATGGCACACACAAAGCATGCCACCCTCCACTGCCGCATGTGCCCTAAGCACTGCTAATTGATCTCGGTACTCTTTCTTGCTGAGCTTGAAGATGGCTTCAGAATCCTCAAACTGGTCACCATCAATCAATTGGATTAAGGAGCAAGTTGAAATCTACTTGATATGCCTGACTTATAACCTAAATGAAAATATGCCTCTGTGTGTGTGTTTGTGTGTGTGTGTAAAAATCAATCTCAATTCAGTTCTCTACAGAGTGGAAATAGACCCTTATTTTTGAGTTGTATATCCAATATAATACCAGGAGAATTTCAATAGAGATGCAAGAATAGTTTATTAAAATGGAAAACAAATTTTATATTAAGAATCAAGCCTTGCAAACATGGTCTACTGCAAACTATAATTTACTCACATAGAGAATATAATAAGGACCAGCAGTCCCGCATTGATTTATTTCTTCAGCTACACTCAGGGATACAGAGCAAGATAATTAGCAGCAGTACCTTCAGACACAAAGAAAATCAATTCTTATGCACACATACGTATTAACTAGGAATCTTTTAGCATTTTTCACAATGCCTGATTCGATAGACTGCATCTACAATGGAGAAACCTACGTGCACCCTTGGTGAATACTGCAAATGCTGTAGACCCAGACACAGAACGACGACAAACAGAAAATTCTATTACAGGACAAATAATTAGCACAAGAAGTTGATAGCCCAATTTCCAAACGGCAACCTTATGAAAGCGGCTT
Organism: Equus quagga; assembly: GCF_021613505.1. NCBI lineage: Eukaryota > Metazoa > Chordata > Mammalia > Perissodactyla > Equidae > Equus > Equus quagga. The sequence goes on from NC_060282.1 coordinate 75,214,045, forward strand.
GTATGTATATGTGAGTTTATTCAGAGATGAAACTAAAAGAAAGCATGAAGGAGAAAAAGGAACGGGGAGGACACAGGCGCTGGCTGTGTGTCAGGAGAAAAGAGTAACTAATTGGTGACAATATTTTGAAGGCATTCTAGTACACAAATTCCAGAAGGTTATATTTTAGCATAGCTATAACAATCAGTAGGTGGTTGTGAGGGAAATATAAATTAAGAGAGCTGCATAAATATCTTAAATGATTTAAATGACAGAAGTTTCTTCCATAGAAAGGTTAATAAAAACGAAGCATATGCTCAGCTAGATTTAGATCTACAAGCTGTTCTTTAGACTTCGGAGGAAAAATAATTGCCATTACTCACAAGCGTCCTGGTTGTTCTCAGCCCTGTCATCAGCTTGGGGAGGCGGGTTCTCCCCCTCCTAGTTGAAGTGTCATCAACCATCTAAAGAAGATACCACAAGTGGCAAAGTGGAATTTTCAGCCTTCTTTATCTTTTATTTAAATTTGATGGGAATATCCTGTCTCTAGATTTTTTGAACAATTTCCAATTTTTATGGCTTGCACAGGCCTAGTGCAGTCCTTTTCAGAATAAAAGCTCTGCAGTTTTTATCTGGATATGCGATTAACTCTAATGGACCCAGGGCCTTGGCATCACTTTTAATTGATGCATGTATATCCTCACAGATCCAGGAAGGTGCTTTGTACCCAGTAAAACCTTATTTTAAAATTAAGACATAAAAACATAGCATGCAACTTTTTCTTTAAAATAAATATTATAATATTATTTATAGATATAGCCCTATCTCCTTCTAGAATTATGCAGACAGCAAATTAATTATATCTTGTAGTGCTTACAAGAACTACTTATCCATCACAAGTATATAGATAAGTAAATCTTGTGTGGCACACGGGTGTGGTGATGGATTGTAATTAGTCTTTGGGAGGTGAACATGATGTAATCTACACAGGAATCAAAATATAATGATATACACCTGAAATTTATATAATGTGATAAACCAATGTTACCACAATTAAAAAAAAGAAAGGATAAACAACTTACTTGAATTTATTTTTATCTCTATCCTAGTATTTTACAGCTGTAAAAGAGGTTGGATAGAAATGGAGAAGAGCCTTAAAAGTTACAACAGACAATGTCAACATCTTAATTTTTTCCCTCGGTGTAGTACAAGCTGACCTACTTTGGAGCACTTGGGCCATCAAAATGCTACTGCAATGTTAACCAAGAGGCTGTATGAAAGCAAGTGATTGAGGCACTTTATAAGTGCAACACTTCATAGGGACCTGGTGCTGCCCCAGTTTCAGCTCTTAGCGTCCTTGTCATTTTTCTTTCAAGTACTTTCTAGGATAAGGGGAAGAAAACTCTACAAGCAAAGGGAAGAGGGGCTATAAACTGATGGACAGTGAAGGAAATTAGTATTGTTTTTGAGTCCTCTTGCTATTTTGATATTTGGAGACCAAAAAAAGTGAAATGAAGTCTTTACTTTCAATGCACAAATGCCTAGCAACTTAGATTAAGACGGCAGGACCGATGGAATCTGCCTGAGGTCACTCATCACATCCTGGGTCATCAAAACTTAGGAAACAGGATGATTTAACTCTGAATTCCATACATCTGAAGTGAATTTGGCTCAGCAAAGAAAAGTGCATTTTTAAAGAGTGTTTGCCAATTACAAAGTGCAAATATTATTTTGGGGGAAAATATTTTTGAAAGATTTGCTTCAATTATCAGTTATTATTGTACGAAAGTATAAAACTTAAAATCGCTGATTTCTTTTCTGGTTCTGTCATTTACTTACTGTATAATCTTGGCAAACCAGTCCATTCTGAGACTATTTTCTTACCTTTGAGTAATAACGATCATACCTTCCAAATTGACTTTATAGTGCCGGGTAAAGACAGAGGAGATAATGTGTGTGAAAACATGAAAAGCCATATTGAAGTATAAGGCTTGATTGATATTATTATATTGGCCATTACAAGCTTAACCAAATGGCAAACATTTCATTATGATTTTAACTACAATTTCATAATCTGTCATTTTGAAGACAATCTTAAAGATGGGGACAAAAGAAAAACAAAGCATGCCCACCGATTTGCAATGATATCCAATGAATAATTTTTTGAGGCCAGCCTTTTGACATCTTCAAAATGAGACCAACACTGATCTCATAATAATCCAACAAGGGTGAATAGTTTATACTTACAAGCGGTATATAAGAATATCATGACTAAGATTCTTATCTATTTGAAAAAGTAATTCAACATGGGATATGTCATAAGAGCTTTCATTTGTAAACAATATTACATTCTTGTGAAAACCACTTCTACTCACATACACCCCACTAGCTTGACCTTATATACATTTCAAAACAGGGGTGAATCTAGCTAAGTCAAAAAAGTCAACCGTGAGACTAATAATAGGATAGGAAGAGACATGGAAATAATGATGACCATGCGGAGAGGGGAGAGGAGGAAACTTTCCATTTATCCTAAAGGACGTTTCCTCCACCGGGCTAACATTTTTCTGGTTGGTTGTACCAGTGGGAAGCTTTTAAAAGATTGTAGAACTCTACACTTGTCCTTTTTATTACATCTTTGGGTTTGCTAAAAATCCTTGGAAACTTTGCTAAATCGGAGCCTATAGACACAAGCCTGGACTCAGATAAAATCATCAGCCCCTTGCTTCATAGCTTTTTGCCCCTTTGCATACCCCTGTCCCTTCCGTCCCTGGGAACCCCCTATCTTCACCGCACGGAAGATTCTTCCTAAAATCTAAAGTTTCTTATTAACATGGTAATGACTTATGTTACCTTTTAAAGGTTCATTTATATTTTTAAAGTATAGCCTTAAAAGATCAGTGAATAAGGGGCTGGCCCCGTGGCCGAGTGGTTAAGTTTGCACGCTCCACTGCAGGCGGCCCAGTGTTTCGTTAGTTCCAATCCTGGGCACTGACATGGCACTGCTCATCAGACCACGCTGAGGCAGCGTCCCACATGCCACAACTAGAAGAACCCACAACGAAGAATACACAACTATGTACCGGGGGGCTTTGGGGAGAAAAAGGAAAAAATAAAATCTTTAAAAAAAAAAAAAAGATCAGTGAATACATCTTGAAAAGTGAATCTTCAGATAACATGACCCCCAGATAAGGGAATAAATTTGCATATGGATCTTATTTTCCCAAACTATAGAACCAATCAAACACAGAGAAAAGTAATTTCTATTCTATTCTAGATGATTTAGTTGCAACAATATGATAAAGTGAGGATTTAATATCAGTGTCCAAAGGCTGTTAAATACTCTTGACGTGTGTCCTGATGCCAAGTATCTAGATGACTCTGATGAGTATGCAACTATAAAATATGGAGAGCAGAACAAAAACAATGCTGTGCAATGAAAACAAATTTGCAGCACAGACTCAAGGAGGCATGCAATATCACATTTCTTCATTTTTAATTTTAAAAAATTAAATCTGCCCTTAAACCAGAAAAGTCAATGTCAGGCATTCTTGCTCTCCTGACCTCCTTTCCCCTCTCACCCTGAGCAGAGCAGAACATGCAGAAAAGCCTTTGCTCTGGCTAGTCTGCTGATCACTGTTGAGACGTTGCTGTCCCAGCCCACTGAACTCTTGAAGTTTGGTGCATCTCAGTTTCTATGCCATATTTGGGCCTTTTTCTGAGGCTACATTTCCCGTCTCAGGGCCAGGGCATAGGTGCGCTTGGAAGCCATCCTTGCCAAGGTCTTGCTGTCATCCCTGCTTGCTGTCACAAAGCAGGACATGGACCAACACCCCTCACAGAAACTGCCCATCTGTAGGACATCTCCCCCTACCCTTTGCTCTTCTCAAAAATAATCCCCCTCCTCCCCATTTTTCCTCCCATCTCCGGAGCCCAGTATAATCTCATCAGTGCATGTGAGCTTTAATCTTTGCAAAAACCCCTAAAAATCAGAAATACAAAAGGTCTGCCAACACACTTCGCCTAAGGAAGTAGAACTACAAATTAAACCTCAAGACATTAACCTTCACCAGCATATGAAGTGTTCTTTTTCCCCACCTAAAAAGTGGAAGCTCTTATAGCTTTAGATGACTTTCCTCTTTTTATGACTAAAAACTATAACTCTAACCCTTGTTAGTGATTTGAAATAGATATAATCTCTCTTAACTGGCACTAACACTATTAGACCAACACGAGAGGCCCATTCTCTGACCTCATGCTTTAGAGGACCCTGAATGTCACAAACATGGAAAATTAAATCCTTACAGAATACATAGTCATGTCACTAGGATCTGGTGCTCAGGGTTGACACAGTGGGTTCTAGATGCCTAAAATCACTGCCTTCACTCCCACCAGTCAGGCCCAGAGAAGTGCTTCTCCATCTCTTGCCCTACGTTCTTGAACAAAATGTCCCTCTATCTAATACTGTAGAGGTTTTAGATTGTTCACTGTCAATGTTGGAAATAGACACAGAAAGTATTTGAATATTAGAAGGTCTTAGATAAGAGGAAAAACCTTGTCAAATTCTTCCTCTTACAGGGCATGGATCTAACAGGTTATTTCATAAAGAAGCATCATTTCTCAGTATGCCGAGCATCTCTTTTCTTCCTTTCATTTGTATTCCAACTCACAATTCCAAAGACATCTGGGAATTAGCAGAATTCTTCCTATACTTTTGCAAGATGGCCTAGAAACACTTTCAATGTTAATGTATATTGCTTTTTGTTGATCTTAAACAACTAGACAGTTATTTCTCCAGCAAAAATGAGCTTATTCAGGATCAGCAAAGAATTGCAATGTGGGATCTACAACCATGGCAAGCCATGTGCAAGGCTCCCACCAACAAGGGCAGAGAAAGTCTTTTTATAGATGGGAGGAGGAAGTTGGGAGGGCTATTGGAAACAAAAGTTTCCGGATGTAGTGGCTTTCCTTGGCTGAGTTGTGACAGTCTCTCATTGGCTGAATTTCTTGCCTGTCAAGAAGAGGAAGTCTTTGCTCTTCCTGTTGGGCTCTGCTATCCACACAGGGCATGAGAGCTACCCCTTTTGGCCTCCTGATTCCAATTTACTGAGGCTTCTGTTTGTTAATTTTCATATCTTAAATTTATGTGTATGTATATTTATGACATTTATGTGTATCACATAGCATAAAGGAAGCCTGACACTGATTCTTTACTTTGGCAATGATATTGGATATTTGAAACTAGAATTGTGAGTAGTTCTATTTTGATAAAAATATTCAATAAGAATTAATAAAGTTTTCCAAAAATCTTAATAATTTATATTTATTTAAACGAATTTTTAAATTGATGTTTATTAGTGATGTCATATTTTACTTTTATATTTAATAGAAAAGTTTGGATATTTGAGAAGAAATTAATTTTGAAAACACCGTGAATATCCTTGTATTCTTTATATTCACTTTGTCACATTTTTATATATTATATTCAAAGTTTACATACTTTGAATAAAATGCATTTTATTTTTTATCTTTTCTATAGCAGGGTCAAAAGAATATAAGTATCTAAAAGTATCTGTTATAAAATCATGACCAGGCAAGAAAAAACAAAAGTTATAAAATAAGTACATAGTAATTTGCAAATTATGGATGTCTTTGTTTATTACTCATTTAAACATTTTAGTTCCACTAACATAATACCTAGATAGACACAATAAAAATGAAATTCAATCAGAATTTATATCGTGCCTGGTTTCCATCTTATAAAACTATAGCTTTACATAGTTTTCTCACTTTTTGCTTTGAAAGTATACTGTTTGATGAGCAGATAGAACACATTTTTATTTAACCCTTGGATGTTTTGCTATATAGCCTTTAAACATTTAAGCACGTTATATACATATGGACCTCTATTTGTAGTCTGGCCCAGGGTCCCTCAAATATTAGAAGCAGGCCTGTAAACTGAAATAGCAAAAGAATGTAAACAGATACATCTTCCCTGATCCTCACCTTTAAAAATAGCCAGCAGACCTATATATAATTGATTTTCTGGCCTCTAAAGGTGAACTATTGGTATTACAGGTAAATTTCCAGGACTTCGCTTGTCTCTTTTCTGCTTGCTTCATTCAAATTCCACCTCTATTCTGTCATTAACTCTTAGTTCTTGGACCCCAAACTAATCCCCCACCTCTGGCTTATTAATGAACTATTTGTGCGTTCTCCCTTGTGTTTGTCTCCAGCTTTTGATCTCAGACTATGTGACTCATCCGTTTAGTTGCCAGCTTCCCTGACAGCTTGAGTTAGTGAGGGTCAGTTATGGCCACTTAGATGCCAGTTCTTATCCTTGGAGACTCAGCTGGAACTTGGCAGAATATCTCAGCTTTCCACTGTGGGTGGGAGGTCAGATGAATTAACACCAATCCATTATTACCATGGAAACAAGATAAAGGAAATAATTTTATCATAGGAAAGAAGAAGTTTTTCTTTGTGTATAAAAAAATCCATATATGCAAAATACTACTAAAAATTCTATATATGTCATCCACACTTACAATTGTGTAGGCCTTCTCATGGAATCTCATCTCTTTACTCAAATTAAAGGAGGTTTCTATGCCTGAAATAGACATACTAAATATTATCTTTCACATATATTTCTGTACCCTGTCATTAAATTTTAATGTTTGATTGCTCAGTGAAATAACAATGAATAAATCAGTGCAAATAAGGATCAGCATCTAAAAGTCCATATCTTACATATATTATTTGTCACCTCAGCATTACTTTTCTGTACTTTAGAGAAATAACAGATAATTCAATTACCAAAATACACATGAGAAAAACAGGATAGCAACCAAATACCGCATTTTTTGTGAACACTTGTCATTTTACATGTTCCAAATGCAATCTTTTCACTATTAGCACCCAAATTCCTTTTATGTGCAGTCTTGGTCAGAGTTAGTGTCTGAATGGTACCACAGAAGTTCCTCACTATACATTGCTTGCACCTCCTCCCCTCATGCCACCAAGACTAACTCAAGGTCCTTTAATGAAATATTAGATAGAGCTTGATCTTGAGCTAGAGATGCAAGACATGAGGAATAATTTGAGGCAACATCTGATATCCAGTGGGTGTACACGCTATGGCCCTCCTGGGTTTTTAGCAGGTTTTAGCTGGTTTGGTTCTTGTGCTATACAGTCCTGCATCACTTAATGTGGCGATACTTCTGGGAAATGGGTTGTTAGGCAATTGCATCATTGTGCAAACATCACAGAGTGCACTTACACAAACCTAGATGGGAAAGCCTTCTACACACCCAGGCTATATGGTATTGTCGATGCAAATAGTCCATGATCAAACTATAAATCAAAATTAGGGTGAGTTTATTATGGGCCAACTCTGAAGGCTATAGCCCAGGACCTTGCTTCTCCAAGGAAGGAAGACCACTAAAGATGTGGGACAAACAGAGGGGTTGTACACCATCTCAGAACAAAGAGCATCCATCACATATGACAGCAATACCTCTTTTACTACTGTCACGAGATTCTTAGCTGGCACAGCAGGTTGGTGGTCAGCAGGTCAGTGGTCACAAGGTGAGCACAGCAGACCAGTAATTAATCCTTAGTTCCCAGGAAGAGATGCTTATCCTTAAAGAAATACCAATTTGGGGGAAGCTACATCCCTGTCTTTAAGGGCATCATTCCTGTCTTTGGGACATAGCAAATGTTTAAAGCAGATGTACAATGCCTGCTCAACAGGCCACATCAAGCCCTTTTGGAAAAACAAGGTCAGGCCAAATTAGTTTTAAAGCAAGTGGCTTCCTCACATACTCTGATATATCCTATTGCTTTTCATTTATTTATCAGAATTAATCTTGTGCGATCACAGTTGTATACAGAATCTGTTGTTAACCAAAAACGTCGTTATGCAGAGCAGGACTGTACAAAGAGATGTGTATTTTGAAAATCGCCTAGCCCTGGTTAGAGACAATTCACTGCAGGAAGAGCAATGCATACTGCCAAACTACTCCAGATATGTAGTGTGTTTCTCCTGCCTCTTTGTCCCTAGGGTTCCCTGGATCGGTCTATTCCCTAAGCCTTGTCACATATACCTTATCACCTAGGTTTCCACTTGTCCTGTGGGCACTCGGTGCCATTTTGTCTTAGACAGCATTGGTTTCCTTTGCTTGCAACCAATACCTCTGATCTATACTACAAGACAATGTCTCTGAGAAACAACATTTTTAGAAATTTCTGTAAGACACAATTTAAATTGATTCACATTCAAGACTAATCCAGAGTAACTACAACGTTTATGTTAAAAAATGATCTCAAGAAATGATCCTTAAAAATAATAATAGAACGCACTCCTTTGGAGCATATTTAGAAGTCTATTTAGTTTTAGAAGTCTATTACCTTCTTTGATAATGACAACAAGTGAGACCAAGACAGAAAATGCTTTCCCAATTTTACGCACAGACACAATAAGATTGAAAACTAGAGAGCCTAAGAGGCTTGCTTTGCCACAGAGATAGTTAAATACAGGCCTGGGGCTAGAAAGCAGCCTCCAGCTTGGTGGGTGAGAACTCTTGAAAAGGAAGTACAATAGGTTCAATTTTCTACTACGCAGCCTGCACAGACACGAGCAACATTATCACCTGCTGTCTCTGTTAGAAGTGGAAGCAAGATAAGCAGCCTTCCTATATACTGGAGTGATTTCCTACCTGCTTAGAGCTTCTATTCCCCTGGACTGACAAGCACTCCCACAGCCACCCTGCAGTAATGCTCCCATGACCCAGTTAGATTTACTGGATCATTTCTTAGAGAATTTCAAACATCCGTCATTTTTTATATTCATCTATGTAGTTGGAAAGTTGTATTCAAATGAAATTCAATATGTAAACAGAGGGACTCCGATGCTCTGGTTGAAGAAGGCCTATGAGAGTAGGGCCCTCTGATCCCCACCTTTAAGGCCCCTCTGTAACCAGGGCTCCCCAGAAAAGAGGCCAAACACTATTATTCTAGCCCCGCCCCCTGTTTTATAAGTGAAAATATCCACGCACAGAAAAATTGTGACTTTTTCAAGCCCAGCCCCATATAGGAATTTTATGGAACACCTGGAGACTTGACTCCCAGTCTAGTGTTTGTTTTCAAATTCAGGGGAACACCTGTATTTCTACCCCATTCCCCAAAACTCTACATCAAAGGAAGACCCGGTTCAGAGTCTGTGAAGATGAGCATGAAGAGCCACAGCAGTTCCACTAAACTGTAGCTTCCTCAGCTGCCTTGTGTGCTTTATCTTGACAGCAGAGCCTGTGCTCACAAACGTGTTTCTATTCCCCAAGGCTAGAAGGGCCACATAACTTATCTTCCAAACAAGAATACTTTTGAGAGTGACAGTTTCCCCTCACCCCAAAAGGGCCCACAGGGTCCTGAGCCCCTCTGCTGTGGACGTTGCTCCCGGAAGTACTGCCTTGGCCCGTCTCTTGATGATCACTAAGGGATGAGGGCCCAGAACAATTCCCAACCACTAAAGGGAGTGGGAGTAGTGGTGAGCGCACCTGAAGGAGTTTGGGGTGCAGCAAGTGTCCCCAGGGTTTGGGGGGCTCTGCCTGGGAACTTGGCCTGGAGACACTAAGAGGAGAGGAGGCAGCACTCCAGAGAGTCAGCTGCTCTTTCAGAGCTCTGGGGTCCCCCAAGGCTGCCCTCTGGGCCTCTTTTCTCACCTTTATTTGGGAGTAAAGTCATCCGTACCCCATCCAGGCTTGAAGTAGCCGGAGGATCTTCTTGACACACAGCTGTAACCCAAAAAAGAAATAATAATAATAATAATAATTTATAATTATACCTGGAGAGCAGGCCAGGCAAAGTAAGATGTATGATCATCTTATTCATGGTACCTAGTATTATATTTTATATGAAAGGACTTACTCTATGAAAAAGGCATTTCACATTCAATAGTCTCTATCTTGCCCTTAACTATTCAGAACGTCAAAACAAATTCTCCACCACTCAGAGATCTAAATGGTCCTTGCCTCAACAGAAGCGATTCAGGCACATTCTTGGCAACATATGCATCTCCTGTCCGGTTTGCTTGGAAGGCACACACCTGAACATACGTGAGGAGAGGCTAAAAAGTGAGTGGATTTCATTCTAAAATAAAACTAGCAAATAATATGAAGTAAAATTAGTGAATAAATAGAATGAAATTAATATCTGTTGAGTGCAATTTTCTTAGAGAAGTCTCAGGGTTGAAGTCCCAGTTACTCTTCCTACAACACAACTGCTGCTCTGGCCTCATTCACTTGCAGTACATCCTGGAGGTGGTCAAAGGCCAGTGTTGGGTTCTTTCTCAGCCCTTACAAGTGCAATTTTGTGGGATACTTTTGTAGATGTCTTTGCCCTTTCAATCACCTGTCTCTTCTCCTTAGTTACAAAGCAGATGACTTTCTGACCTGCTAACTCTGGGCCTTGGGTTCGAAAGAACATCTTCCATTGTCATCTAAGTGACTCGGGCGCCCACATTTGCTTCTGATGCCAATCACTGCAGCCCTGCTTAACATCTCAATTTCCAATTCAGATGAATTGGGTGATTGTTCACTTGGCCTATGTGTGTTTTCTCGATTCCTATATTCTTCCTATTGCAAATTTGTTCATGATATTACAGAATAGGGAATATCTAATACTTTCCAGGGAATATGGCTACATTTTCACTTCCTTCACTATTTCTTGGCAATATATAAAACTTATGATCAGAAAATGACCAACAGTCTCTGTATGAGAACATTTTATAAAATGATGCTTAACATGCACAAATTTTGTGCACTTTTTTATTATATTTCACAATGAAGGAAGAAAAAATTAATAGCAAAATAGGGTGGAATTAATTATCCATTAGAAAACATTTCCATTCCATTAAAACATTTTATTTTCACTTTTTATACTTCTTATGCTTGAAATATTCCTAACTAGAATCCAAATTATTGCTGGGACTCCAGTCAATGGGCCATACTAGGCATGGAGCCCATTCTACTGCCCCATCCAGGCAGGGAAGCAAATTCGCAGCCCTGCCCAACTGGTGAGTATAAGATCCAGTCCCATCCATCCTGGAAGCCTGGCCAGAGAGGCTGGCAACGAGGAAGCTCATCCTGCAGCCCTGCTCAGGGAGCCAAGCCAGCAGCCCTGCCCAACTGCTGGCATAGCCTCTAGCCCCACATAACCAGGGAGACTAAACATTGTCTCTGGGTAGCCTCAGAGCCCAGCCGACTGTAACACCAAGCTGCGGAGCCTAGACTACAAGCAGCCTGCCCAGAAGTGGAACCCAGCCCATGGCCCTGCCCAATTGTTCAGTACAGCCTCCAGCCTTGCCCAGGCAGGGACCTCAGCCAGTGACCCCGCCTAATTGCAGAGCACAGTCTCTAGCCCTGACCAACTGCAGGATACAGCTAGAGGCCAATGGCATTTTTTACAGAAATAGAAAAAGCAATGCTAAAAGTCATGTAGAACTACAAAAGACCCTGAATAGCCAAAGTAATCCTGAGAAAGAAGAACAAGTTGGAAGCATCACACTTCCCGTTTTCAAGCTATATTACAAAGCTGTAGTAATCACAATAGTGTGGTACTGGTATAAAAGGAGACACATAAACTAATAGAACAGAATTAATAGCCCAGAAATAAACTCATGTATATATGGTCAATTAATATTTTACTGTGGAGCCAAGAAAACTCAATGGAGAAAAGACAATCTCTTCAATAAATGGAGTTGGGAAAACTGGATATTCACATGCAAAAGAATAAAACTGGACCCTATTTACACCATACATAAAAATCAACTCAAAACGAATTAAAGTCTTAAATGTAAGACCTGAAACCATAAAACTCCTAGAAGAAAACATGAGGGAAAAGCTCTTTAACATTGATCTTGGCAGTGATGTTTCAGATATGACACGAAAAACAGAAGCAACAAAAGAAAAAAATAAACATACGGGACTACATGAAACTAAAAAGCTACTGCACAGCAAAAGAAATGATCAACAAAATGAAAAAGCAACCTGCAGAATGGGAGAAAATATTTGCAAATCATATGTCTGATAACGGGTTGGGAAATGAGGGAAAGTGGTCAAAGAGTACAAATTCCCAGTTATAAGACAAATAACTTCTGGGGATCTAATGCACAACATGGTGACTATGGTGAACAATACTGTATTGTGTATTTGAAAGTTGCTAAGAGGGTAGGTCTTAAAAGTTCTCAGTACAAAAATAATTTTAACTATGTGAGGTGATGGTGTGTTAACTAATCTTATTGTGGTGATCATTTCCGTGGATATATATGGAGATATATATATATATCAAATCATCATGTTTTACATCTTAAATTGACACAACGTTATATGTGAATTATATCTCAATGAGATGGGGAAATATAGAGATACTCAAGTGAAGAGAGGGATTTAATCAAGCGATTTTATATACATAAAAAGAAGAGTCCCCAGGTTTGGCAGATTAGAAGATATTACCTAAAAGGACTCTTAATTTTCAAATCTCAATGGCTCAGAGAATAATATTGACGTTAACAGGAAAAAAGTAAGATAAGAAGATAGGTTTGATGGGAAAATAAGTGATAAGCTCAGTCTTAACCATGTTGATGATGAGTTCTAAAAAGACACGTAATTGGCAAAATCCAAAAGGAACGAATATAGGACCAAAGCTAAATATCAAAAGATATAAAGATTTGGGGGTGTGGGAAGTTGTCTACACAAGTTTTAGCTGAATCCATGGAAATGGTGGGGGTTGCTGGAAGCTGAAGGAGTGAGGTCTCAGTCTAAAATGAAATATCATGCAGTCAAGTATATGGGTGTAGTGTTAACTTTGTGAAAGAGTGCAGTTTTTTTCCCTCAAAATATGCAAAGCAGAGAAAGAAAGTATAGGTGAAGTCACTAAGAATTGTTGAAGAAGAAGAGAGATCTTTTTCTATAAAGAAGGGAGCAGGCTGTAATTAGATGCTGGATACTAATGAAAAAGATTCCACTGTGGAGATTCAATTGGAAATCAACAGGAAGTCAATCAGAAGACTATTAAATAGTTATAAATATCCAATTAAAGTTAAACAAAATTTAAATTGTGATAGACACAGCATCTCTATTTTTTGACCTCTAACAGTACTAGAAGGAGAGAAACCAGACAATAGGGACCCTGGGGAATGGAAACGAGAATGATATATAGCATAAAACATCCAGGGACAAGAAATCCTGACGGTGATAGCAAAATCAATGTTGAAGAAACAGACCATAAAGTCTACACTGGGGAATGAGATAGGCAAATTAGAAAAGTGCTGAATGGTCAGGAAAAATGGAGGAGTAGAGCTCAGTTTAAAATGAGGAAAGAGGGGGGCCGGCGCTGTGGCCTAGTGGTTAAGTTTGCGTACTCCGTTTCGGCGGCCCAGAGTTTCGCTGGTTCGGATCCTGGGCGCAGACATGGAACTGCTCATCAAGCCATGTTGAGGTGGCATCCCGCATGCCACAACTAGAAGGACCCACAACTAAAAAATACAACTGTGTACTGGGGGGCTTTGGGGAGAAAAAGGAAAAATAAAATCTTTAAAATGAGGAAAGAAAAGTTCCGAAGTAAAGTGGTAAAAGAGGATGAAGGTAAGAAAACACTGGCCAAAGAGAAAACAATTTTAAGTTCAATATTTTGGAGGTCGTGCAGCACTTAGTAATGATAAGGCCAAGGCAGTATAATTTAATAGCTAAAGTAGAGATGAAATTCAGTGGGAGAGATTGGACATGTAAATACCCCTTTGGAATGCTCATTTGGAAGAGAGCTCCATGAGTGCCTACTCTGCAGTGCCTAAGCATCTCAGCCTTCATGGGCCATTCCACCATTTTATTGGAGTGGCTGCTTCTGAGCAATGGTGTACATGGTAAACCAATTACTCTTATGGTCATAATATTGTTATTATACTTCTTTGCTACAAAATTGGTGCCTTGATCAAGACAATGTAGCACACAATAACATGAAAATGAGTAAGGTATTTTGAAATCCAACACTGGCAGAGAAAGCAAGCCTAAATCTAAGATATGTATTGTGAGGGAGAAAAGGTTTCTCTCTACCCTTCTAGGTTCTGGACTGAGACACCCTGCAATAAAAGACATAAAAACAGGAGAGAAACAAACAGAAGTTTAATAACATATACACCTCCTGTATACATGGGAGATACCCAAGAAAACTGAGTAGTGCTACCAAATGTCCCAAGCCATCACCTTGAATAACACCTCCAGCTAAAGACAAAAGAAGCTGTTGGAGGGTAGGGAGCCAGTTATGGGAGGCTATTATGAAAAGCAGAGTAAACAAGCATTAAGTTGCTGCAGAGATTTAGGTCATTGCCTTCTCCATTGATAGTTTCTAGAGTTTTAGTCATCTTTCTCTTCTTGGTACAGAGAGGGAGATATGCTTACAAATGGAGATTTCTCTTATAAAGGTAAATGTCTCTTACAAAAGGGTAACTCAATTTTCAGACCTTTGACTATGTCTGCTGTTTCCTAAAACAGCCAGTCTAAAAGAATCCTTGTGTAACTGTGAGCCCTACCGGACCAGTTCAACTGACCCCATCTTATCAACAGAGTAATTAAGACTATCACTCAGGAACTGACAGTCCCCCATTGTCCAGTTCAGGGAAGTTGAGACCACCAACCCATTAACCAGGCTTGTAAAAACGCTCGATAAGTGACCTTTTTGATGTCAAGGAGCTAAAAACTCCACCCTCAGGTCACATTCACAGCACCGTTTTGTGGTTTTGTGAACATGCATCCTATACAGAACCATGAAGCTTCACTGTGCTTGTGCAGATCATCAACTACCTCACTTCTGCTTACCTCCAGTTGTCTATCTCCACACTTCAGGTTGCTGTGCCCTTCATCCCGTAAATTATGCCCCAAGCCCTGGATCTGGGAGACAGATCTGTGGGTACATCCCCCTTGTCTCTTTACAGGTCAATCTAGCAATAAAGCTGTTTTCTTTTCCCAAAAGCTGATGCTGCAATAATTGGCTTTTCTTTATGTGCATCAGGCAAGAGAACCTCAATTTTGTGCAGTAACACCTGTGCCAAAAAGACATATTTTGGGGTGGCAGATTCTTCTCCCCTTCAGTACTATTCTGTGAAAGCCAAATTGCTGCCCCTTCCAAGGTAATCCATTAGGTAGCTGGCATGTCCTCCCTAGAACCGATGTCATAGCAAGGATTTGGTATCCTGACAGTTTAGATACTCAGTGGATGCAATGTCCAGATTATCCTCATTGGGAAGGAATACTTTTTCCTAGACCCAGTCATAACATGTGTCCCTACTTTAATGGCTGCTCTGGTCATGTCTGGTCATGGGCCAATTGGGAAAACACTGAAGTGGCTGAAGGCACAAGTTAACTGATTTCCATAGGATAGCTTATCCTATCCAACTGTCCCTGAAGTCTCCTCCAAGGTGGATGCTCTCCCCTAAGCATTAGGAGAGAGGCAATGATTCACATATTTTGTACTCCTCCCATAGATCCATCTATATACCTCTCCCTAGGCACCTTTATCGTGTTCCTCCCTGATCCATCAGCTAAGCATTCGCTCCTGCCCAGGATCTGGGGTTTATTCACACCTCAGGCCATATATCTTCCCATATGAAGCAGTTGACCAAGTCTACTATTTGAAGCTTTAACCACAGAAAAGATTTCACTTCCTGAGGGAGGCCATGAGGCAATAGCTGCAAATATCTTTCTAACACAAACAAATAACACCAACCATTTGTGAAAGCAAACTGAGTCCTTAACTCTTCCATCATGTAGATGTGGGGAATCCCTCATGAGGTCATAAGTGTGAGTTGAGAAGCGGACATCAGGCAGCAGGAAGAGGTAACCTGGGAGTCTGGACTATTTGTTCATGTCATTTACTCGTGCCTTTCGTACCTGCTTTAGTTTAATGCCACATGTAACACTTTCATTGTACAATAAATTTCTGATCTTCTCACCAACTTATCTGATGAAACATACCTCATGATGGGCAGCTTATGTCACATAATCATTTGGAGTTCTGTGGTATGTCAATTTCCACTAGAGTCTAAAAGAAGGCAAGGATATATACTTTCTAACTGACCACAGTTCCCTGATGAAGAAAGCTGGCTTTACTTAAGAGTCCTAGGTGTCTGTGCTGTGACTCTCATATTGAAGCTTGCCAGACACTCCATACAACATCATTATATACCACACATACCACCAATTTGCTAGATCATAGAGTCCAAGTAGCATGGATGATTACACTGAAGACTAGACTGGCTGTGAAGGTCCTCAAAGCTGTCAGCTTTTCCTGTCACCAATAAATAGACCTTGTCAATATTCCCAAGTGTAGTATATTTTGCTTCCAAATTCCAGAAGCTTTTGCCGTATTCATAGAGATACCAATAATTGTAAGAGTCATAGGTGAAACAACTTGTCCTCTACCTTAGAAGAGTTATCTTGATATGCTTCAGACCACCTGGCCTCTATAAATATCAGAAAAGTATTACATTTGTAAGGAATTACAAAGTAGGTAATTGCTTTCTTTATTAACAAGCATAAGAGGGCACCAGTGTTATAAAAATGCCTTGTTACTTAGGCTTCATTGATTTCCTACGAACACCCTCTCCAAATGGTGCGTTTACCATTTAGAAAAGAAATGAATGAAAATGTGGGTTTTAAAGACAGCACATAATAGGTAGATGATGTGTAATGGAATACCTATCATTTTAAAGTATCACATGGGAAGTAGACCTAACTACTTAACTGAGGACAGTTACCATCACTGAGCTTTATTATGCAATCAAAGAGTGTCCATATAAATGTAACCATTTTCCCATTGATTTCGAAGGGGTTACAAAGTGCTTCTCAAAAATCTTTGTTGATTAAGCAGAGTTTTAAAAGTTGTAAGTGGACTTCCTCCCAAACTGAACTTTCCTTGTCATCTGCAATAATAGGTCTTACATGAGCATCTACTTCCTGAAAGAAATAAGCCAATTAGCAAACAGAGAGAATTCAGAGACTGGGAAGCCAGAAAGAATGACAAGTGTTCACTACAATCACAGAACATCATTATGTTTTTATTAATTTATTCATTATGTATTTCTTCATTATGGCTGAAGTTCAGATTCTTCCTTAAATATTTAGTGTTAAAAATCTTTAGTTGAATGAAAGGATTACAGTATTATTAATTATTTTTCCATCCTTTTCTTTGCCAATATTTATGTTTTCTTTCTTTTGAGGACTACATAAGTTGAATTAACTTTTAATCCAATCTCAAATATTTTTTGGTGAATTTGACCTCTTAGAATTATTATAATTGTACTTATTTCTACATCTTAATTCATGTTTTCTGTTTGTCATACTTATTTGGCTTCTCCTTTCTCCTTTTTTCTTTCCATTGGAGATTTTTCCTCTGTGGATTTATACTTAATATGTTCTCTTCCATTTGGGGTAATTTATTAAGTCCTTTGCTTGTATTTCTTTTCGCTTCTCAATATATTAAACAAACCAATATTTATCTCATTTTCTGGATTGAGGCAAATATCTCAGCATGTTCTCACTTCAACTTATTCTCTTGGTGCTATCTCTACCTCCAGCTGCCATATAATTCCTGTGCTGTCCAAAACAGTAGCCACTCACCACATGTGAATATTTAAACTCTTTAATTACAGGAAATTTTAATTTTTCAGTTGTACTAGACACACATCAAGTGATCAATAGTGCCATGTTACTAATGGCTTCCCCATTGGACAGTACAGATGTAGAATATTTCCATCATCACAAAGAGTTGATTACACAACACTGGACTAAACTTTAATTCTATATGATTATGGACACACATTTTTATATTTGATCCTGATAAAATTTATTAATGTATTAGTAAATATATTTCCCCTGTATCCCTCATTATTCTCCTGAATTAATTTCTTCCCTTGCTATATACTTCTTCAAAGACTATTTTTCAAGAGGAATTTTGTATATTCAATCTTATAAATTCTTTGTACCTGGTAATATCTTCAGTTTGTACTTGTATGTCAATATTAGTTTAACTGGACATAAAATTCTAGGTTTAACATTCTTTTCTTTCATCACTTTGAACATAAGTTTCCACTGTCTTCTTAAAACCAGTGAGTCTATTGGGAAATTTAGTGGCAATCTCAGTGGTAAATTGAAATACAAGCCCCAGGTTTTCACTTTTCTCTCTGCGCACATCCTTTGGATGTAACTTTGCAGTTCCTCATGAAAGGCATAGTGGACTCTCCAGCCCCTTGCATTTGGATTTGACCATATAACTGATTCTAGTCAACGGAAGGGGGTCGAAATGATAGGATTCCAGTTCTGAAATAAGGATTTAAGAGGCTTCCTGGGTTTCCCCTTTCCCTTCTTCATCTCTGCCATCACCATAAAAAGAGCTTTCTCTCATTACTGCTGTTCCCAACGCCTAGATTACAGAATGAACGAAAAGCAAAGCAGATCTATCGAGAACTTCGTCAAAATTATATTTCCATATCCAATATTTTCAATTAGTTCTTATTCATACTAACTCTCATCTCTTTGAAGATTATGTGATTATCAAATGCCATGATTCAATGCCTCTCAAGTAGAAGAAAAGTCTGGGTTTTAGTTTGCCCTCTGCTAGGTGGGTTTTGGGAGGAAGTGGTCTCAAGGGAAAATCTTGCATTCTAGTGTTGCATTCCAAGTTACCTAGTGCTGGTTCCTCCACCTTGGGCATCTCCTAACCCACAAAAAACCACCAAGTACCTCCTCACATGAGGCATTGTTTTTCCCTGGGGAGCCATCATGCTTTTATGTTATTATCTAGCTAAGTGATATGGAGGTAGGGAAGCTCCAGGCTCTGGGGATCAACCTGAGATCACTGTAACACTGGACTCACCCAAGCCTTGAGCTGCACTTATATATCCATATACCATTGCCACTGCCGGTGTGGGTCAACGGCTTTCTCGATCCTTAAGAATGATGGGGCAGGCAATGGTCCCTATTTATGCCAATACAGATATGAATATAAAGAGAAAGATTTCCCCCAACCTAACTATGTGGCCTCTCTATAGGCTCCCCAACCCCCATCACCTCATCATATACACATTCGGGGCCCAATACCTTTGGTTTTCCCAAAGGTTGCTTACCTTTTTTATGTTACTTGTTGAGATTGACTCTAAGATCTACCTGCCTCTCTGTGTCTTGTGAGGCATGTCCTGAAATCTATTTTGAAGGAGGAACCAGAATCCTCTGTAGTTCATCACCATGTCTCTCAAATATTTTTATAAACATTTACAACCCCTACAGAAGTATTATGAGGAAGGTCATTCCCTGGTATCCCAAGGGCAATGCCAAATGATGCATTCTGATTAATTCTTCAGAGCATGAATTTGAAGAAAAACCAGTAGCCACCGAGAAGAAATTCCTTTAGACTTCACTGTGTTAATTTGAAAAGTAAATGCCAAACTCTTTCTCATCTCTTTCGATGGTCCTTTCCTGACAAACCTATCTGAACAGTTGACATCTCCTTGGCTATATTCCATAATATCATCTTTTTTTTATTCTTTCATTGCTTTATCTCAATCAGAAATCATTCTAATTTTAAAATTCGTTTATTGCCTGTCTCTTCCATCAGATTGTAAACTCCCTGAGGGTCCGTATCCCTCTGTACTTTACCCACAACGCCTAGGAAATATCTCTTACATAGTAGATACTTAATAAGTATTTGTTAAATGGGTGAACAGCTCTTCTTCAGGAATTTAATAATCTCGTAAAGTTACTGGATTTCACGTAAGACGTATATATAAGGCCATTGCTGGAGCTTTCTTGTTCCTTCCTCGGTGTTCACATTGGACCCCTGGATTAGTTCACTAGGACAATAGTAAGAAAGTACCACAAACTGAGTGGCTTGAACAACAGAAATTTACGGTCTCACAGCTCTGAGATGTCTGAAATCAAGCTGTTGGAAGGGTTGGTTCCTTCTGACGGCAATCTGTGAAGGAAAGATCCGTTCTAGCTCTTTCTCCTTGGCTGTAAAGAACGCCACCTTCACGCTCACATCACCTTTCTCTTTGTACGCATGTCTCTGTGTCCAAATCGCCCCTTTATATAAACCAGTCATATTGGATTAGGACTTGCCCTAATAATCTCTCTGTAACTTGATTACCTCTGTAAAGACTTTGTCTCCACAAGAGGTCACATTTTGATGTACTGGGGGCTAGGCCTTCAACACATGAATTTTGAGGGGACACATTTCAATCCATAACAATTACTTACATTTCTATCATAGTACTTCTCTTATAGTGTTATAACAGTTTAGTTGTCTTTCTTCATAATTAGACTTTGAGACAATTTGACCCCACATTAGTCACTCAGGAAGTGTCGAGGGTATGAGTGAATTTATTCTCTGAAGAAAGATTACAGATCCTCACACCCAACTTGAGCCCTTCCCATAGTGCTTCTTAAAAGTGAGTAGAGAATCTCCTGTTTCAAACCTCTATCCAAGCCCAAGTACCCCTTTCTGGGCTTTTCCTACCTTTTACCATGTTGTAGTAAATTTATGAGTGAGTGCGTCTGAGGTCCCTGTTAGCATTGCCAGGGCAGGGCCCTGAGTTTATATTCATCTTTATACTCACAGAATCTAGTGCCATGCTTGGAGTAGAGCAAATCTTTGATGTTTATTGAACTAAGGGAAAACAGCAGAACTATGATCCAGACCAAAGAAGTAAAGACAAAAGTCATTTCCAAGTGGATTTCTTAGGAATGCCTGCAATCTCTGTGATCCCAGGGCACATGGATCTCTCACCGTTGTCCATTTTTTGAAGACTGAGGTCAGTGAGCCTTCAGACTGCAGCCACCTCCTACTCTTGAGTCCGAGGAGAAGTGGGAACCAAGCTACAGGCAAAACAAAGTCAACGATTTCAGGGTCTCGTCCTTGTCGCCAGTTCCGAGGAAGCAAACAGTCACATTTCATTGGCTTTACCACAACAACAGTGAAAAATAATTCCCTTACTCTAGAACAGTCATGTTCAGGTCCTAAGGCTGCAGTCACACAGGACTTTATCGGAAGATGTGGTTTTAAG
>NC_060282.1:75235139-75341034 GCF_021613505.1 Equus quagga
CGGTTTTAACGCCATCTTGGCACTCTCTGAATTCCCATTCCAGATGTTCCCCTAGGAGGCTGAGAGTGAGGGAGTCCCCCTGCTGTAGACAGTTTTTTCCTTGGAAATTCAGCAAATACCATAGCAGTGTGTAGTCTGTCCTCATCCCCAGAGAAATATGCTAAAAGGAATGCCTCACTTGGCACAAATTCAAAGACACACCTTATACCGGGAGAAATCATGCATCGTCCTAAAAGGAAATGTTAGATTTTGCTTAACATCATCTACTTGCCTTAAGATATATTTTCATTTTAGACTCCTTCTGTGGAGGCTGCAGTCCAGGGAGAGTAAATGAACAAAGAGGTAAGATTATAGATACATGCCAGGCAGTAAAATCTTACTTAAAATATCAGAGACAGTGCACTTTATAGAAACTAAAGTGGTTTGAGCATTCACCCTACATGTGGAATGGATAAAAAGTGTGCTGAATCCTGAGCAATCTTTCAATTTGCTATTGAATGATAGAATTTTGTTCTTCTTTTTTATTTTCAGTAAAATTTGACAACCTAGAATGGCATTAAAATTGCTCCCTTCAAAATCCCTATGGTACCATCCTTGATTTTATGCTGGAGCATCTCCTTATACGTGAATCTGAAATTTAAAAATACAACTCTGCTATCAGCATGTTGATAACCAAGTGCTGATGGAAACAGTTCCATCAAGTCTTGTCTGACTCCGAATTTGGTTCCTCAGGAGATCCCAGGAGATTTTGCCCCAAGACGTTCTCTGCAGATGTGTCTCTGTAATTTAGAATTGCATTTATACATGCTTATATTAATATTTGAGGCAGCAAATAACTCAGTAATGTTTTTATTGATCTGACTTCAAAAGATGAGAGCTTAATTGGTAGGAAGAAATTGGTTCTGTCTGGGTATATTTGATAAGGTAGACCCTTAGGGGAGATCATTAAGGCCTGACTGAGAAAAGGAATTGGTTTTCCTGCTGTCCCCTCAAGCTGTTTCTGCTTATCTTATCAGGAGGTTGGTGGGTGATGAGGGGCTCTGTGCTTAGGCATAAGGCAGGCCTGCACTTCAGGGAATCACCTGGGGGCTGGGTGACCAATGAGATGCTGTTGCTAAGGAGAGATTGCAACATATGCTAACTAAATCAGAGTTGATATAAGTAAAAAAAAAAACAGGAGAGGAAATATTATTTGTGCCTTTCTCTTTTCTCTCTCTTTCACGCTTTGAGTATTAGGTCACCTCTGTGTTTCTGACTATAGCACTATTATTTTTACCCCTTCTTTACCCAGACCTGGTTTTTTTCTTTTGCTCTCTCCATCTTATATACTTCAGCTATGCTTTTTATTCTAGCTACTCTATCACCTTCTTTCTCTACCAAGAAAATCGCCATCTCTCAATTTGTCCTGGGTAAATTGTTAATGATTCCCTTAATAAGAAATCTAAGATTGTAAAAAATATTTCACCAAATATCAAGAGTTCAAGGTGCTAGGAATATGGTGGTGTAGGTCAGAGCAGCAGGCTGGGGAGGAAGTCTGGACAGGGTCCCAGGAACCAAAATGTCTGGTATCATTTCTGCTCACAGGGGAACCCACTTGTGCAGGACTCCACTTAATGGAATCAACAGAAACTCGTAAAATATGCCAGTTATGCAACATCCTCAAAATAATACAGTGGCTATTGCTCAATAATTATTTGTGGCCGATAAATGAATAGGAAATCAGTTGTCACTCTTCAGAGGCAATAATATACTCTGGGTCCTTTATGTAGTTCAAGAACGGTTAAGATGACTCATAAGTTTACGAAAGCCTCAATGTTTAGAGAAAATACACACATCCACCCACAACCCCCTCACATACATACAAACACTATATCACATTAAGAGAGGGTTTTCTCTTTTTTCTCCTCTATTTCTAAAATGAGTGATGTTGGATCTTTAATTAAACTAAGTATTAAAGATGAATTCTTTGTTGAATTTAGACATGTTTAAAATTTTTTCCATGATACGGAGAAAAGTCTGTGTCAATTCCCCTAATTTGTTATTTGTGCCTTAAATAACATTTTAAATGCTTGCTATGTATTCGTAGTAACAGATCAGATAATAAAAAAAAAAGAATTCCCACTTTCATTACTATTTACTTTTCCATTTCCAAGACAAGAGACTGGAGCAACACAAAGAAAGCTGTTTTTTGCTGACAATAAGGCCAAATTAGTTCTGTCTGCTATTCCACTGTGTTGACTGATACCTTCATCTTTCCAATCAAAGATTCTGGCTCCTGAGCTCAGTTAATAAGAGCTATAGATATGGTGGCCCTTCTTGGTGCCAGGAGGACCTGGGATGGGCTCATTCTCAATCCCATTAAAACCGTTTTTTAATTTATTGCGTGTCCTCACTCCTACAGGATTCAGGATGTACAAGCCTCGCTCCTGGCTGCCTAAGGTGGGACAAATCAACCTCGGAGATATAGCCTGACTCACTTTAATCCCAGGATGAGCATGTACGGTGTAGGGGCATCAAGTCTGGGGGAAAAGAACAACAGTTTTGTGCTCTCTATTGGCTGTTGTGAGAGGTAATCCCACATTTTATTTGCCAGACTTTTGTCTCTGCATTTGACTCTGAGCTGCCCTGCTAGTGTGTGGGATGTGTATGAAATGCCCGATATGTTTGTAATCTGCATTTCCCAACTCTATTTGGAAATCAATGCAAGAGTAGAGAAAAAAGCAAAGGCAACTATTATGTTGCCAAATATGTAATCACTCTTTTCCATAGTCCTTTTTTTCCTTGGAAATGATTACTTTGATATCAAGTGATGAGATGTGTTTATGGGAAAACAAGAACCATCTTTGCTGTGGCTTACTTCCTAGAGTATGTGTCACCAATGGATTCCTATCATTGTCAACATTTTGCCACTCTTTGCTATTCCCAAAAAACTCAGGACCTTAAATTTCATTTTTATGAAATGATCTAGTATTTCTGGCTGTGCAAGAAATTTTGCTATCATTTCTTAGGGCCCTCCATGCCTGGCCCCACACTGTAGTTTCAAGCTATTTCTCTCACTTCTATTTATTCTCTGACTTATGTTATCCCTTGGCTGGTTTTTTATGTGTGCCATCAATTGTCCTAAATTATGCTGTTTCAACCTGAAAAATCATCCTTTCGTTCTTACCCTCATTCAAATTCTTTCCATTCTTCAACACCCAGATCAATTCTTTTCTATTCTTATAAGCCTTGCCTTAGACTTCTGCTTACACTGACCCCTCTCTGAATTTATGCGTGTAATTTTTGTCTCGTCATCTAGATGGCAAATCACTTGAGAGCAATAGTCATCTCATACTTTTCTTGTGTTCCGCACGATAGCCTGCACAGCACTGGGCACAATGCAGACATTCACACTCACACATTCACCTATTGGTTTTAAGCCACATTTAAGCCCTGAAGTCATATATGTTGTGTATAAGCCCTCAAATTAACGTTGCTCTCTACTGGGTGTTGCAATGACATGAGAAATGAGCACCTCTTCCCTTCCTGTCTTATGGGCATTTATTGTCTAAGATAAAAACAATAATAAAATAATATTGTCTTTGTCATTATTATTTCATGTATTGAGCGCCTATTATATGAGCTAAGCCCCACATATATCATCTCATTTGATCCTTATGACATCTAGCAAGGGATGTGTTGACATTGCCATCTTAGAGGTGAAGACATTGAGGCCCAGAGGCAGCAAATGATAAACCTGAACTGGAATGCCGGTCATCTTTCTCTTAAACAAAACAGAGGAATGTATTCTTTCTTTTTCTTGTCTCGTTTTGCTGTCTTTTAGAGTAAGAGTGAGGAGCCCCACTTGCCATTCTGTGTGTATGTGCCCCCTCCCTCTCTCTTAGGTCCCCACAGCCCTCAGCCGACCCCAGGCTGCCCAGGGGCCTTCTCTGCAGTAAGCACAAGGTCTTCCCATCCTTAGGGAAAATTATCCCTTCTCTACTCTTCTCCAGTTCTAATTGTTTCTCTTGTTGCTCTCAGTACCTTCCCAGGCGACAAGCTTGCTCATGTCTGATAGACTGATTTTATGCTGTACTACTAGATAATTATGACTTGTTTTTCCTCATTCTTTCTAGAAAAATTTGGGTCCCTAAAGTGAGTTCCAAGAATCATAATCTTTTATCCTAAACTAATGAAGTTCCAATAATGAGAATATCATGGTTAAAGAAAGATCTAGAAGCCTGAAGCTTTCCACTGTGTCCCTCAAATCACATCCTGTAAGCAACTGCTTGTGCAGAACATTGGGGAACACCCGACTCTACCTCTTATTTCTTTTCTCTGACCTTTGCCTCAGAGCAAAATGGGATTGCCAGAAAGTGTGGAAACACTAGCTCCCCTTCTTACTGCCTTCTTTGTATTATTTTGCTCATTTCAGGTACCTAAAATTTTGACATCCATTCCCAGCACCTTACATGGCAGATGAACAGACTTGGTCTCAGGAATGTCACTTCCATGAGCACAGGGACTTCGTCTCCTGGTCGCTGCTGTGGAACCAGGCCTTAGAGTGGTGCCTCACAGAGCAAGCTCCCAAGAAATATTTACTGAATTTATTAATGAATTTATCATATACGGAAGCAATTATTCCTAAGGATAATCATAAAAACTAACATTTATTGAACTAACTATATGCCAGATATTCTTATAAGCACTTTGCACACATTGATTTAATACTCAGAACAACTATTCTGACCCCTGTTATACAGATGAAGAAACTGAGGCACCAAGATGTGATAGAGTTTACCTAGGCAAGCAGCTAGTCAGTTTTGGATCTGGTATGTGAAACCAGACAAACTGGATGCAGAGGATACTAAACTCAACTGCTAAGAAAAGTTGTTCAGAAACCAAATCCTCCAGAAATCTTGCGCCAGCTACCACGCCTAGAACAGGCTGGGGAAAATGTCCCACTGGGGCTCACCGCAAATCATGTGCTTTGTATATATAACACTGTGTTATAGTAATTCGTTTATGTTTGTCTTTGCCATCCTCAATTGAAATGAGTGGTCCTAGAAAGAATGTTTAAAAAAATTGAAATGAAATATTAAAAATAATTAATATGAAAATAATTAAAAATCAATTGGGGTTAAGATCAGAATAACCGGGCATTTTACAGCTAGAAAATTATTTTGATTATCACATCAAAAGATATAGCTCAATGCTGATTAGAAGAACAAACAAAAATAAGCACTATCAGACTCCGGAGCCCAATAATTTCATATTATGTTAATTTCTGTGATTTGAATTTGCTGAGCAATAGCATCTGATTTTCTTTGTGCCTCCAATTTTAGTTTGTACTGTGCTATCTAGGTCAAATTAAACATCGTTTGTCACAGATATAATTTAATTAGCTCTCTATTCTGCTGTCCTGCATTAGGTACTCATTCTCCCTCCTACTTATTTGGTAAGTATGGACAAAGACAAAGTCTTTGGGAGATATGTTCCCTGAGTTAGCGTTATGGAAACGTGGAGCGTGACCCTGCCCTTGTTTACTGGGTCAGGTCAGAGATTGAAATGTCCCAGCTGGCTGCAGCATCTTGCAGCATGCAGGTCTGTTGCTAGGAGACCATATTGATCTTTTCTAGCCTCTTTGCCGATGACCTCTTCTACTTTCCAATGATTGATGGCCATGATTGACAGCATTAAGTAGTTAGAAGCTTTGCCTTGCCTTCAATATTTATAAAGTTAAAAACTCTAATCACTTAAACTTAGAATGCTTTACGGAATTTGTTTTACACCTGTAGCAGTCTATCATTAGAAATTCACTCTCATTTAGTGTGCCCAGTTGTGAGTATGGTTAAACATATATATTTTCCTACTTTAATATAAGTACAATATGATTATCAAAACCAACATGTCTGTATTAACCAAAGGCAATTTGCTTCTTGCTGATAAAAACTATCTTGTTTCACGTCTTCCTTACCCATTTCTTTGTCTTGGGCACAAAGCTCCAACTAGAATGGCCTTTCTCAAGATGACTCTATTTCAAACATTAAAGCACACCCCTTATGAAAAATAACAGAAGATTTAATCGTTCCTCAGCACTTTGACGTCTGGCCCCTAAAGGTCAAGTTGGACAGTGCAGTCAATAACTCGACAGCTAGTCCAATGAGAACACTGCCTTTCTTCCCCAACTCTCATGGTCCCCAGGGAGGAGCTCACTCAATCGGAATGCTGCTCCCATCAGTCAGGATGGAAGCCTATGCACGTCAGGTGTTCTGATTAGAGTGCTCAATGATTAAACACCTGACAGAAATATAGTTCTGTCTAAAATTTTAGGGTAGATTAAAAATATCATATGGAAATTGTCTCCAAGTGGACAGCTTTTTATTAGATCTGTGAAAGATTCCACTTACGTGGATACCTCGGCAGTATTTTACCTATCCTGCCTCATCTGAGAGAGGGCCTTTCAGACTCCAGTATCCAATAAACCTTGAGTTCTCTGCAGTTTCTGGGAGAAAGAGAGATGTGATGGGAGTTTTCATAAAAATAATGGTAATAGATACTAGGTGCTTATTTTGTGCCAAACATTGACCTCAGTGACAGACAATTACAGAAAGGGAGAGAGATGACTTTTCTTATCCATCACAACAATCTTATTAGATATTATTATTATTTTAAATCAGATGAATATATTGAGGTACAGATGTTTCCAATGATTTGCTAGGGTCTACGCAGCTAGGAAGGGATGGATGGAGCCAGGATCAAGCCCAGGCAGTTTGAAGGCAGAGCCAGAACTCCTAACCACCACTAGCATGCTGTGCACTGCGGCAATGGTGGCTCATGTCTGGCTGAATCCAAGAGCATAAAATTATTTTAGCAAAGTTCTTGTGTAATCATCAGAGAACTCTGGAGACTCTCATCACTCAGCTCACCTCATCATCGGCCCCTCCATGCTTTATTGACAGCAGCCTCCATCAGATATTTTCCTACCCTAAAACATGGGTCTGATGATTAAATAGGGCAACAGCGCTTTTCCCATCCAGCATCCCCAGGGGAAGGCAGGAAGGGCTTTCCAAATCACTACTGTATAGAAGGATTGTCATTCCCTCCCCTGTGTGAACAATGACTATTTTCTTACATTTCCACATTCCCATTAATTTATACAATTTAATTCAGTTGCAGTTATCTCACCTTCCTAAATGCCCCTCAGTCTTCTCCCATGAAAAATATGGAGACGATTAATATCTGAAAAGCACTAAGTGAGATGCTGGGAATGAGCTAGCATCCCGTTTTTGGAGAGTGGGCCACAAGGCAGACATTCTAAGGATTTAGTTCACTTTCCAATTCTGTCGATGTAATTTTTACTCTGCATGAGCTAATTCCTATGCACCAGAAGCCAATGATTTTATTCTTTCTCAGGCTTCTGAAAATATTGTCACTGAAACTCATGGAATATAAACAATTTAAAATATTCTAGGATTCCTTTTGTGATGAAGAATAATCTCTTAGAGAATTTTGAGTTTGGTCAGTAAATAAATGAAACTCTAGAAAATATGTAGGCATAATGTAGTAAAAAGGACAGTGTGGCTATCTCAATGGTTATATTAGTAAATTACAGTAATAGTAACTAGCACATATGGAGGGCTTATTCTGTGCCAGGCAGTGTTCTAAGCGCTTTCCATGTCTTATCTCTTTTAATATCCAAAACCATCCTATGAGGATGGTACAATTAGTATCTTATTTTAACAGATGAGGAAACAGGCACATGTTAAGCAACTTGCCACAGGATACACAGCAATTAATTGCCAGAGACAGGATTTGATGCTAGGCAATGAGGCTGAAAAGCCCATATTCTTAAGTAGAGTGTTTACATTCATTTTAATTATTAGATGACACTTTTTCACTAAGTTAGTCTATCATAGCAAAATTTTCATTGTAATATGTTTTTGTGAGTTAGAGTTAACGGTTTATTAATATAATGCCTGAATTGGAATTTTTCTATTGGCTCAATTTTAAATAAAAATATCATTTTCCTCGTATTTCACCTCAGAGAATTAATCTCCATAGCAAAACTTGAGTTAAATTTACATAGTATCTATTGTGGAAAATTTTATTGTATCTCACAGTTACTCTAGAGTCACTATAATGCAACCAGGTCTGAAATGTGGTTGAGGAGAGCATGTTTCTGCACAAAAATCTTGAAATCTAGATATAAATAAATAAAAATGGTTAGTTATAGTTTTATGTATACAGTTGTAGGTAGTTTTTATAGAGCATTATATGATTATATATAGCTAGAAAGAGAGAGATGTATAACGTTATATAGAGGTGGCCATGGACCACAGGAAAGGTTGAAGAGCAGGCCCTCTCCAGGCCCAGAAGCTAAACCTTCACTAGCCTAAGAAAATCATGGCAATGACATTCCTTTTGCCAATGATTAGCTTATAAATGGCATTGAGCACAATTATGGCCAATGAGACATGTTGGGGAAGTCAGATGGCTGGGTTTCTAGAAAAGTTATCCTTGGTTTCACTCAATTAACCACCCTGGAACCATGAACCAGGCTCCCTCTGAGTCAATTGTTATATGAGATACATTTATCTTGTTGCCTAAGCCCGTTTGATCAGTTTCTCATCACTCAGGCCATGTGACTACCCTTTCATGGAGTAAGTCCAAGACAGATGACATAGATCGAGGTGAGCAAACATTTTCTGGAAAGGGCCAGTAGGCGTTTTGAGCTTTGCAGGTCATGAAATTTCTGTCACCATAACTCAACTCTGCCCTCATACCAGGAAGCCGCCACAGAGAGCACCAAACAAATGGGTGTGGCCGTGTTTCAATAAAACTTCATTTACAAGACAGTTCTTTTATTCAATTAAATTTATTGAACAAATGCCTACTCAATCATAAAATCAACAATTACAAGACCCACCAGAGACCCACAGATATTTCTTTGGAACTATTTTCATGGGTCACATTTATAATTTTGATCCGGGTTTGGGGGAGGGGGAGTTTCAGATGTGGGGTCCGGTCCCAGCCCTGTGACTTCCTTCCTGTGTAACCTCAGGCAAGTTACCCAGCTTCTCTGACCCTCGGTTACCTCCTGGGCAACATAAGGATGATATGGTATCTCCCCATAGTGCTGTGAGATTAGAAATGAGGTATGAAAGTGCTCAGCGGAGTGCCTTGCTATAGGAGGCCCCCACTGAACGTCGATTCTTATTCTGCTCATCCACAGGCGTTTCCACAAGGTCACTACTGCCAACAGGCTTCTCCCTGTGGGAGCTCAGGGGTTTGTAAACAAAGTTGCTTTTTTAAATAATGCAAAACAGATTTATTTGCGTGCACAACAGTGAGGATTAGAATTCCAGATAAAAAGAATGTAGTCTTCTGTCAAATGAAGTTCAAGGTTCTTAAGCAGCTGACTTTGGGAACTGCTGCAGTGGGAACACTTGCTGTGTTACCTTCAGAAGTTGTCTCTTTACCTTATGCTTCAGGAGGCTTTTCTAACAGGCCTTAGTGCTGGGCTAGCCTGTCTAATTTCTGACAGCCAAGATGGCTTCAACTGGATGTGGTCCACCGGCCACTCTTTGCCAACCTCTGATCCAGATGATGTCCTTCTGTTTTTTGAATTCGAGCACGCTTCGATGAATCAAAGTCTTTACATTGTCTGCTTTATTGTGTTGTAGGACGCTTCCCACTGCACATGGGAACAAACCAAACCCAAACCGTCTTTTCCCGTGAAGAAGATTTATTAGCTCATATAACTGGAAAGTTCAGGCATCAATTTAACATTAGGCCAGACTTGATCTGGGATTTCAGATAACAATGTAAGTTATTTCTTTCTCTCCATCTCTTGGCTTAGGCTTCTGCCAGTTGGATTTATCCTCAGGCTGTCTGTGATGGTCCCTGACACTTCATGGCTCACTTCCTTCTGTCAAGTAATTCAAGGGAAAAAGCATCCGTACAAGTCCTGGGATTCACTGAAATCAAACCAGTTTGGGAAATATGTGTATTCCTGCACCAAACACCATGAGACCGGCACAATTGGAATTATGCTAATAGATGAATAATGTGCCATCAATCAAACTAATCTTCCTGATATATCCCTCAAGTCAGGAGTGGCGCCATTCCTGAATCGTACAGACCAAGAATAGGCAAATGATGGTCCCCAAAGGGAACGGGAATACTGAGAAGCATTACGGCTGGAAAATATCAATTGTATTTACTGCTTGCAATTGAATACAGTTTCTGTGACAAGGCATACTAACATTGTAGAATATGTAAGCAATGACTATCACCTCTTCTGTAAAGCCAGTCCTGACCCCGGAGAGAGAAATAACCACTCCCATCCTCTGTGCTCCTACAGTTCTGCCCACCCTACGATATCATCACAACCCATTAATGCCCTAAATTTCTTGATTACATATATATCTCCCCACCCATGACTGCCTTTTCCACAAGGGTAAAGAAGGTATCATTTCCTTTGTATTTCTCCATTGATTTCATAATTCCTGAAAAATAGTAGAACTCCTAATAAATGTTTATTTCTTGAATAAGTTATCTCCATACCTGATCATATAATAAGCAACAATGTTGAAAGATACCAGATTACATTAAGGAATCAAGTGAGACCAGCAGTTAGCCTGAGACTCTATGATCAATATCACTGTCTCTCTTCTCCCCCCAAATACTACAAATAAAGCTGTTCTTTGTTCAAAATGGTTTGCATATTGTAGAGATTGATTGGTCTGTGAGGAGATATTCATATAAATGGAAAGAGTAGTACAAAATCTGGGCTCCAGCCTCTAATTTGGGGGTTTGGTGACACTGCTTAAAATTAACATTGAAGAACTTGTTGAAAATACAAGTTGCTAGACAGTCACTGCATGTATAGTGTCTTATCAGCCCCATCAAACTACTTAGTTCTTTCAAAGGATTATGTTTTTTTTATCCTAGGAGGCAAAAAGCTGTGTCAGTGGGAACACTGGACAGAGTATAGGAATACTTAAGGTCCAGTCTGAAATATTGCGCTTGATGGCTGTATGATCTTGGCAAGTCACTTAATGCCCCTGTACTTTAGGTTCTTCATGAATACAATGAAAAATGGGAACCATGAAACCCTTAAACTTCATCCCGGCTCAAGTCACTTATGGTCCTGACATATATCTAGGGTACTGTATGTGCTCAGTAAACATTTATGTGGAGGAAACTGAATCAAGACTTGAGTATTTTTTTAAATAAACTTTTCATTTTAGAATAATTTTAGACACAGAAAAGTTGTAAAGATAGTACAGAGAGCTCCCATACACCCTACAGCTACTTTCCCCTATTATTATCACCTTACAATATTATAATATATTTGTCACAATTAAAGAGCCAATATTGACACACTATTATTAAACAAAGTCTATGCTTTATTCCGATTTCCTTAGTTTTAACCTAATGTCCTTTTTCTGTTTAGGATTCTATCTGGGATAGCATATTTAGATTTAAGTGTCATGCTTCCTTAGGTTCCTCTTGGCTATGACAGTTTCTCACTTCTTTTGTTTTGATGACCTGGACAGTTTTGGGGAGGACTGGTCAGGTATTCTGTAAAATGTCCCTCGATTGAGACTTACCTGATGTTTTTCATGATTAGACTGAGGTTATGAATTTTGGGGATGAAGACCACAGAGGTTAATGGGCCATTCTTACCACATTACATCAAGGGTTCATATTATGAACATGACTTGGGACTGTTGTTGATGCTGACTCTGATCACCTGGCTGAAGTAATGAGACTTGAGCCTTTTGTTAATCAAAAATTATTTTGTGCCTTCTATGTTCCAGGTACTATGCTAGATGTTGAACAAATAAAGATGGTCTCTGCCCCCATTGCAAATGTAGTTGAATAGGGAAATTTACCAAATAATTTCACAATTAATTGTGTCTGTATCTATATCTATATCATCTATATCTATGTCAATAGGGGAACCTAATTTAAATTGGTGGGTCAAGAAAAGCCTTTCTAGGAAATGACATTTAAGTGGAAACACAAATCACAAGTGGGATAAGGCTAGACAAAGATTTTCAAAGAGAGTTTAAGACATGGAAAACCATATCATAACATCCTGCTGAGCTGATTGGGAGAAAGAGAGAGATCCAGGAAATGGCCTGAAATGATGAAATGAATTGACCACAACACCCTTAGTATTTCCCTGAGCTTGATTTAACTTTAGATAGATTTCTTCCTGACTACAGGCCCCTGGCCTCCCTTTTCTTAGAGCATTTACTTCAGAAAACTGGCAATTATAAATTCCTTTGCTTGACTCTTTGAAATGTAAATCATTTAACAACCAAGATATGTTTTTCTCAAGGATCTGGAAACCATCCCTTTGAGAGGTAACCATCGAAAGAGAGAGCACCTCTATCTCCCAGTCTCTGTAGGAGGCTAGAAGCCTAAATTCAAAAAGGGAAAATTAACAAACACAGATGGCCTAATCACATTGACCAGCTTCCCCGTTAATGTGCTTTCATGATTTTCCATTAGCTCATCCCACAGTTTAAATATCCGCCCCGCTCCCACCGTCTTTTCTTTCAGCAGAAGTGAGTTCAACTCCTCTACCCTATTGCAATAGTCTTGAATAAAGTTTTCCTTGCCTGTTTAATTGGTCTGTTGCAACCAAGAATATTTAGAAAAGGTGGGAAAATTGTTTAAAAAATATATTTGAAGGCAACAGAGAGTTAGAAAGTCCATGAGGACCTGAAGGGCCAAGACCTCAAGAGAAAAGAGAAGCCAATGACAGACAGCGCTTTGCCCGCAAACCATTTGAGTAATCTACACTGTTGACTGAGTGGCTGAGAATCTGAGTAGAATTTTCAGAAGTTTCATTTGGTGTGATTGTCCCAAATATTTCTATCCCTTCCTACGTACACAACGAACTTATTTCCTCTCCCTTGGAATCTGGTCTGCCTCTGACTGCTTTGAACAATGGAATGCAGAAGTGATGTTCTGAAATTTCCAAGCTTAGGTATTAACAATACCTTGCTGTTTCAACTTCTTCTCTCTTGGGACACAGCCACCAT
Source organism: Equus quagga (assembly GCF_021613505.1). Taxonomy (NCBI): domain Eukaryota; kingdom Metazoa; phylum Chordata; class Mammalia; order Perissodactyla; family Equidae; genus Equus; species Equus quagga. Next base: position 75,248,183 of record NC_060282.1, read on the forward strand.
ACTGTGAGGAAACTCACAAAGTCACAGGAAAAGGTTCACATGGAAGATACTTGTAGAAGAATGACACTGCTGCATTGTTCTTAGTAGTTCAAATGTTTATCAACATTAGAATGGATAACCAGATTGTGATATGTTCACATGATAGAACACCAGAGAGGATGAAAATACATTACTGCTTCATGCAACAACATGTATGAATCACACAAACATAACATTGAGTTAAAAATGGGCAAATCTAACTGATGGCCTGTTAGAAGTCAGTAGATACCATTAGAGTGGACAGTGGGAATGTTATGACAGTGGGAATGTTATGAAGTACTGCAGGGTACTCCCTTAACACTAGTGCTGTTCTATTTCTTTATCTGGGTGCTGTTTATATTGGTGTGTTCACTTTGTAACAGTTCATTGAGCTGTTCTATATATTTATAATCTAATGATGTTTTTTCAGCAAAATAACTTCAGACTGAACCCAAACAGAAGACCTTTTCTTAGCAATGGGCTTAGTTTTTACCAATACTTCAGGGAGCAGAAAGAAAAACTGGAAGCATACAAGAAATAGTACCTCCAACTGTATGCCACAATATATATGCAATAGAAATGGATTTATTGTAAAGTCTATTGTGTAATTTAATTTGTGGTCGTGTCAAGAATCTGTCTCATTTCTTGTTTTTTAGGTCATTTCCTTTAACCTTTGGAGTCCATTTTACCAGAAGGTTTGGATATTCTTTTCTTCTTTTTGGCAAGACCTCAGCTCCTTTTCCTTGTCACTCACTGATCTCATTCTATTTCACTAAATGGATTGTCTTCTGGGCCAAAGCAGTGCAGGTGGAAATGCTCAACTGTCTTATCCTTCAGGGTATTTGTTTTCTAATTTACATTTCTCCATCGAGTTTGCGTCTTTAAATGTCACACTCTAAACTGATGACTTTCAATCTGAGGTATGAAGCTTCTCAGTTTTCACAGAGGAAACAACCTTGTCTGCCAATCAAACATGAAGCATCAGAGAGAAATATGACTGTTTGTGAAGCTACTTCCACCGGTTCAGGGAGTTTGCTCTCACCTATTCACTTAGTGCCATTAAACCTGACAGCTTCCAGCCTTCAAATGACTCCTGCAGCGTTAAAAATCTATGTGTATTTCATGTCATCCAGCTAAGTTACAATGGTGGCTTGGCTATTTCCTCTCCACAGAGATCCTGTGCAGCCCCTTCTCACTGATAATCGCACATTTTTTTCCACCTATTTTTTCGCTGAACTGCTGGACACATTTCTCTACCATTTGTTGCCATTTAAAAAAATGACAGTGATATTCAGCTTTTTGCCCTTGGGTTTTATAAGATGGCAGATTATTACTATATTATGCTAAAGCATAAAGATACTTAGCCTAAAAGACACAACCACAGAGCACCACTGATTTATTAAGCTTTTCAATAGGGTGTTTTCTTTAGGAAGAGCTATGCAAAGCATCTTTATAATAGTTTGGAAGCAATGACACAGAAACACAACCCTTTAGAGAGATAAAATAACGAATAAATTATATCAAGGAAGAAATACAGAATTCTCAAACTAAGTGGCCCTAAAGATCCAGTTCAAACCTACAAGCTTATAGCTGAGACGACTGAAGTCTAGGAAGGTAAGTGGCTGCCTAAGGCCTTCCAGTTAGTAAGGAAGAGCAGACCAACACTGGAAACAGGCATGCTCTATACCACACAACATACACATTTATAAACAAGTGCTAAAATGCGACAACAAAACCAGTTGTAAAACTCAGATTTATCTCATGATCTACTCCACTTGACATCCATTAAAACAATTTAGCCATAGGATAATTTTGCTGAGTTTTCCTGAACGAGTGGTATTAACTATCCTGCCCTCACTTTAGAATGAAAAAACCAGGGAGACTCTGTCAGTACTGGATCCCTGAAGACAAATGCTGTCTATAAATATTTTATACGACAACTGATTTAAAGAGGTTTGGAAATAGCAGAGGCCAAATTGTTCTAAATGGAAATAAGTTAAGCGGAAACATGCCAAGTTGGAAATACTACAATATGGCCAAGAAAGAAAGGGAAAGTGGGAAAAAAGAAAGAAGAGAAAATATAAAAGAAAAAAAAAAAAAGAAGGTCAATGAATAGTCGTATGTTGAAAGAAAGAGAGAAAAGGGAAAGGAAATAAAATCCAAATATTCTCACTGAGAAGAGATGAAGGCAGACCATTCTGTGAAATACAGGGTCACACCAAGAATGACAATGTCCTATTATAGATGTCTTTTCAGGGCCAACCCTGAAGCACATTTACACTATGATATACAGTCTACTCATATTAAAAATGACGGTGCTAGAATTACAAATAGACTTTACTGCCACTGGAAATGAATGTAAAACTTATGTGATAAAATATCCACTCCCTAGGAAATTTTCTTTTTCTTATGCCAAAAACTCACACATATACCAATAAAATCTGGTTTTATTTCCAATGGTGCTTTTGTTTGATATGTAGACAGCGGGCTACTCTATTGAAAAATATTTCAACAAAACTATCTCCTTTTGAGTCCTGAAATAATGCTGAATAATTTGGGAGAAAGTAAAATGGACAGGCACATGAATAGTAAACACATCTATTATTAAGCCTGAAATGTTAGCAGTGGGTCCCAGATGAATCGAGATGACTAAGCACAGGAATGATCATAAATACTTTCCACATTGAGTAAACAATCCCAAAAAGGGAGCATTAAACACTAGCATGAAGTGGAGGCGAGGAAGCAAGGGGAAATAGCGTTGTTCAAGAATGAGTTGAAGGATTAAGTCTTTAATCATAAATTTAAAATATCAAAGATTGTTGACTTGCAGAAAGCTACCATTTGAAACATAAAATGTTTAATGTTATTTGGATACACATTATAAGCAACATTTTGGTTTTATTTTTGATTTGATAAATAAACTAAGCCTGTAAACCAATTACTTTGACATTATATATACAAAACTGACTTTTTCCTTTGCCTTTTTTTCCTTTAGTAATCCAGCTAAATAAAAATGAATTAATCAGAATCTTTGGTGCATAGTACACTATCATCATTGGTCTGAAAATGGTCCATGTTTATTCATTTATTCTTTTCTTCTTTAAATTATTTATTTTTTAAAACTTGTACATATGCATTGTTTACCATTTTAGCAATGTTTTTTTGGAAGATTGGCCCTGAGCTAATATCTGCTGCCAATCTGCATCTTTTTTTTTTCCTTCCCAAAGACCGAGTACGTAGTTGTATATCCTAGTGGTAAGTCCTTCTAGTTCTTCCATGTAGTACGCCACCTCAGCATGGCTGATGAGCATTGTGTGGGTCCGAACTGGTGAACCCAAGGCCATCAAAGTGGAGCATGCGAACTTAACCACTATGCCACAGGCCAGCCCCCATTTTAACAATTTTTAAATGTATAGTTTGGTGGCATTAAGTACATTGACATTATTGTGCAACTATCACCACAATCCATTTACCCAACTTTTTTCATCTTGCAAAACTGAAACTCTGCACTCATTGAGAACTCCTCATTCTTCCCTGCCCCAGCCCATGACAACTACCACTCTACTTTCCGTTTCTATGAATATGATGAATCAACCTAAGTACCTCAGATGAGTGGAATCATACAGCTTTTGTCTTTTTGTTATTAGCTTATTTCACTTCACATAATGTCCTCAAGTTTCATCCATGTTGTAGCATATGTCAGAATTTCCTCAGTTTTTAAGGCTGAATAATAGTCACTGTATGTATATCTCACATTTTGTTTATGCATTGATCCATCGATGGAAACTTGGGTTGCTTCCATCTTTTGGCTATTATGATTAATGCTGCTGTGAACATGGGTGTGCAAATACCTTCTCATGTGCCTGCTTTCAAATCTTTTGGATATATACTCAGAGGTGGGATTGCTGGATCAGAGTTTATTCCTATTTTTACTTTCTTGAGGCATCTCTGTACTATTTTCCATAGCAACGGCACCATTTTACATTCAAATCAACAGTGCACAAGGGTTCCATTTTCTCCACATCCTCACCAACACTTGTTATATTTTCACATAGCCAATAAGAAACCAGTCAAACATGTTTACTTCTTGTGGTTACAATAAGCCGATAAAAAATTGTGTGTTAATCAGTTAATTAAATTTAAATAGTTTGATTTAATGAATAGTTGCTAACTGTTCCAGTCATTGCAGAATGTTCAAAGATCAATGTAAGTGATCTGTCCATCAACATTGTGCTTATAATCTTGCCATTTATTTGTTTACTTCATAAATGTGTTCAAAGCTGGGGGATATACAAAGAAGTTTAATAGACATTGTGCCCTTCACAAGCTTGCAGGAATGTAGGATCTGTATTCTTAATCTGATGTCCTCTGTGGCAGACACAGGATTTTATTAAACCTATTTCCCTTTTCTTTGGAGCACACACCTAGAATACATTTTCCAGATCCTTTTATAGTTACCTGTGGCCACGTGCCTAGGATCTGGTTAATGGATTGTGAGAGGAAATGATGCGTGCCCCCTCTGAGACTGGAAACCTCCTGCAAACTTCCACTCACTCTTTACCCCTGTCTGCTGGTCAAGGACACTGAAGCCTTAGAGGATGGTGGAAACACAAGTTGGAAGGAGCCTCCATCCCTGAATCACTGTATAGATGTCTGCCTGATGAACAATCACATTAAAGAGTCATTGAGCTATAAATAAACTTCCACAGTGTTCAACCTCCTGGAATTATTTAGAGCTTATCTGTTACCACAGATAGCATTTATTATATCTAATAATCCTCCTGCTCCTTAAAGGATCTAAATCCAAAACATTGCCCTTTTTCTGGCATGATGAGAACTGTAATTATGAAAACAGTGTGTCTGTAAAGAGAACCTGAGGTTCAAATTATAGTTTTGTCATTTTATTGATTTATTCATTCAACAGATATTTGTATGCACAAATTCTTTTAACGTTGGTGAAACAGCTGGTAAGCAAAGGGCCTGTTCACTGTTTTCATGGACTTGACTTTGTAAAGTAGAAAGATGGATAATAAACAAGCAGATTAACATGTAATACAATGATGACAAGTATTAGAAAAGTAGTGCTAAGTGGGAAGCTGAATGATTTAGGGAGATATTTAGATAAGTAAAATAAATATAATATTAGAAAATAATGAATTAAAATTTTCAGAGAAATATAAAAAGGCTGAATATTACTAAACTAGAAAAAATTTCATTTATTCTAGCTAAATATGATTTTTTAAAAGGTATTAATGTTTATGAGCCTCTTCTTCTATATAGATGTAAAGAGAATAGCCATATTTAATTTATAATAGTGAAATTTTTGTAGGAATGCATTTAATGAGATAAATGCCTATCATTTAGTGGGTATTCACAGAATGATAATTGATTAAGTACAGAATTTTCTGAGATACGGTATTTATAAACCTCAAAAGGTCAGTCCTGGGCAAGAAGAAAGGAAATATCACAAGTCAGCAGTGGAATAATCCTTAAATGGCTGATACAGACAAAAAGATTATTAGAAGTTAGAGGAGGAAGGGCTCGCTTGACAGAAAAGATGGTATTGGGCTTAGTTTTAAAGGTTGAAAAAGCTTTGGTTAAGAAGAATTAAGGAGAGAGGAACCACTTCAATGCAATGAGGAGAAAACACAGGTGTAAACAGCGAGAGAGAACAGCTGGACAGAGAGAAAAATATAGTCAGGGTGCAATGAAAGCTCATGTTATGGCTAAAGCCGTAAAACAAAGGACCTTGAATGCCAAGTTAAGGCACCTTGTAAACACAATTTAATAGTAGAAAGATCACACCAAAATTGATTAATTTAGTGTAGGAGACTTCTCTCGGCCACCTGACAGTTTTGGCAGCAGAATGCCAATCATTGTCACTCTCCCAGCCAGAGGAACACTTCATAAAATTAAACAACATAACTTTTATTATTGGGGATCTTTACAAAGTCCCCTGGCCAGAGTCTGTATCTAATGCGTATTTTTCATTACAGATTTATCTAATCACCTCACAGGCATGCCAGTTAGCGTAAGATGAAATTATTTCTTTACAAATCAGTGTAGACTAATATTTCTCCCATTATCCAAAAATGAGAAGACATGAGAAGCAGAAAATTTCAGAATACTGAAGAAATTAGCTCTGGTTAAAAATATATATATATGTTTAAAATGACTTGCTTTGCCTAAACTTACACCTTCACCTCCAGGAGAACTGAGTGTAAATCTAAAAACTCTTTATTTTCCATTAGTGTCAAAAATGAAAACATTCTTAAAAATAGAAAGAGAAGGACAAAGGAATAAATAAAAGATATTCAGCTTATCCACATCTTCAGATAAAATAATGTCCAGTTTCATAGCCTTTTTATGGAGTCAGCTAAGATGTGCTTAATAATAAAATAAAACTTGTTCTTGCAATGATATGAGTCCTGGCTAATACCTCCCTCTGCTCTGTTCCACGTCACCAGTGGAGCGACCATGATAGGGAGAAATATTTTGACCAAAGCTGTAATTCCTTTAAGGGACATTGGCTAGCTGTATTTCAGCCAGGGGCCATTGGGAATTTTGAGAGCAGTCCCAGAAGGGAGCCAGAATGCTGAATTCTATGAGCCCAGGGTTTCATTGTCATGTCTATAATTACAGCTTTCCTTTGCTTCCTATCACTTGGCAAGAGAATATGACAAAGGACATATGGAGAAGAAAATGAAAAAAAAGGAAAAAAAGGCCCTTGGAAAGCTGCATGTTAGCAGATTCTGAGAAGACAGTAGGTAGCGTCAAAAGTCTATCTTCCCACTCAGAGAGGATTGCACTGGCAGAATCTGTCTGATGTAACAATTTTGGAACTCTAGAGTCTGTTGAAGTTTTGCTACTTTCAGGAGAAGGCTTGGATGGTAAATTGCCATTAATTTTGGTCAATTTCAGCTCTTATTTCTATAGTATCTATCTATCCCCCAACCCCAGCCAGGTCCCAGGCAGCTGTGCATATGTTCTTGGAGCAGCTTACATAAAGTTTGTGGGAGCCCAGGGTGGCCAGTGAGGACCCTTTCCAACAAATACTGGGGATCTGTGTTCTGATCTCTGATTACTGCATGGGATCATAGAAAGGCAGACACAGACGCAGACAGCCTTTGTTGTTGCACCTCCCCCCGTTGTTGCAAGGCCCTCCCCCTCTGGCTGAAGTGATTTTCTGGAGATTCAAAGGGCAAGAACCTTTTTCCTCCTTCAGTTCTCTCTTTTTCCTTTTGTGGGAACCTAATATTTAAAAGCAACTGCATATACAGGGAAAATTAGAAAGTCAATGCACATGCTCAGAGAAAGACACAGGCTTGGAGAGATTTGAAAAGAACCTAAATTTATATCTCAGGCTGATCATCAGCACAGAGATAGCCTACAACAATGAAAAACAAACATAAAAATGGAAAATGCTAGGGAAGGTAGAGAAGTTGATTTCCAGAGTTACTACATTATTAGATTTAAATGTCTAGTTTTCAAAGAAATAAATCACAAGGCATACAAAGAAACATGAAAGTATGGCCCATTCAAAAGAATTAAAAAAAAAAAAATCAGAAATGGCTCCTGAGAAAGATTTGGAGAACTATGAGACAAAGAATTTAAAACTATCTTAAAGATGTTCAAAAAACTATAAGATGTGGAGAAAGTCAATAAGAAAACTATGTATGAACAAAATAGAAATGTTAATAAAGAGAAAGAAAAGCTGAAAAGAAACCAAAAAGAAATTCTGGAGCTGAGAAGTACAACAATTGAAATGAAAAATTCACTAGAGACATTTGAAGGCAGATTTGAACAGAGAGAAGAAAGAATCAGTGAACTTGAAGATAGGACAATTGAAAGTATGGTGTCTGAGGAACAGAGGAAAATAAAGATTGGAGAAAAGTAAACAGAGCCTAAGGGACCTGTGGGATACCATCAAGTAGACCAAAACACTCAAGGTGGGAGTCCCAGGAGGACAGGAGAGAAAGAAAGGGACAGAGAGAATATGTGAAGAAATAATGGCTAAAAATTTCCCAAATTGGATGAAAAACATCCAAGAAGCTCAAAAAACTTCAAGTAAAATGAATTCAAAAAGATTCACACCAATACACATTATAATCAAGCTGCTGAAAGCCAAAGCAATTTGAAGGAATCTCGAAAGCAGCAATAGAGAAGTGACTCATCATACACAAGACATATTCAACATGATTATAAGCAGATTTTGCATGAGAAACTTTGGAGTTCAGAAGGCAGTAGTCTGATACATTTAAAGTAGTAAAAGAAAAAACTGTTAACCAAGAATCCTATATCCCCCAAAACTGTCTTTCAGAAGGGAGAAATTAAGACGTTCTGAGATAAACAAAAGTCAAAGGAGTTCATTACCACTAAACCTGCCTTGCAAGAAATGCTTAAAAAAGTCACACAGGTTGAAATAAAAGGACACTAGACAGTAACTAGAACCTGTATGAAAAGCTAAAGATCCCAGTAAAGATAAATACATGAGCAATTATGAAATCTATTGTTATTGTAACTGGTTTGAAATTCCACATTTTGTTTTCTACATAATTTGAGAGAATAAAGCATTAAAAATCAATCATTAGTTTATATTTTGGGACATATAATGTGTAAAGATGTAATTTTGCATCACCAATAATTGAAAGGGATAGACATGGAACTGTAAAGAAGCAAAGTTTTTGTATGTTATTGAAGTTAAGCTAGTATGTATTCATATTAGAGTGTTATAACTTTAGCATGTTAAATATAATCCCCATGGTAACCATAAAAATATAGCGATAGGATATACACAAAGGAAATGAGGAGAGAATTAAAATATTTCAATACAAAAAGAAAATCAACTAAACACAAAATAAGACTAACGCAGAAATGAAAAACAAAAAAGCTGCAGGCATAGAGAAAATAAATAGCAAAATGACAGGAGTAGGTTTCCCCTTATGAGTAGTTACTTTAAAAGTAAGTGAATTAAACTCTCCAATTGAGACAGAGAGATTGGCAGAATGAATTTTAAAAACATGATCCAGCTATATGCTGTCTACTAGAGACTCACTTTAAATCCGAAGATACAAATAGGTTGAAAATGAAGGACGTAAAAAGATATTCCATGCAGAAAGTAACCAAAAGAGAGATATAGACTATAGAATATTATTTCGTCTTAAAAAGGAGGGAAATTCTGACATATGCTACCACATGAATAAATCTTGAGAACACTATGCTAAATAGGCCAGTCACAGAAAGACAAAGAATGTGTGATTCCGTTTATATGAGGTACTTAAAGTAGTCAAAATCATAGAGAAAAAAAGTAGAATGTTGGTTGCCAGGAGCTGGGGGAAGAGGGTAAGGAGAGCCATTGTTTGATGGGTATAGAGTTTCAGTTTTACAAGATAAAAATAGCTCTTGAGATGGAAAGGGGTGATAGTGGCACAATAATGTAAATGTAGTTAATTCCTCTGAACTGTGCACTTAAAATAGTGAAAATGGTAAATCTTACGTTATGTATATTTTACCACAATAAAAAACATTGGGAAAAAATGTTGCATGTTTTCAAAAACAATTGTCTATAAGTACTCACACTTATTTGCATGTTGATTCATTCTGAAAGGTTAATGGGAATAAAAATATTGATTTCCTTAGAAAATTGCTTTTAGATCATAAAAATAATTTAACAATATGCCAGAATTAACAATATAACAAAAAGTTTGGCATAAAGGGAAAAAAACTAACCCTAAATTACATAAGCTTAGAACTATAATTTTTTAAAATTTTTATACATTTCCTTCTATTCTTTTTTAATATCATTTTTTAAATCTAGCCTTCCTCAGAATTTGTTTCTGAGAATACTATTTCCTTGAGAGGTTAATTAGTGCTACAAGGAAGGGGGGTTTTGGTGTTAAATGCATTTGAAAAATAAGGAGTTAAACAAAGGACAACAGAGTTCTTTTGTAGAAATTCTCACTGTGATTTATCATGCTGATGTAGATGGAGAACCTTTAAGAGGATGTATAGAATGCACAGGATATTCCAAACATATTTGAATTTCTTGACCATAGAGCATCTCTTGTAACCAGTGTTTTATTGATTACACTTTTGGAAATACTACTTTAAGCAGTTGTTATTAGAGTACGTAGAGAGTTCATACACTGCTTTGTAATATGTCTTCATAATCAATGTTTTAACAGTGGAATTCAATATATACAATATTGCATATTGTGCTACATTCTGAAATATTCATAAAAATTTGATCCTTTCCTGAAAGCTGCAAACTATTTATTTGGGAGTGTATGTTAATGTGAACAGGCCATTTCAATCCAATGTGAAAAGTGTTATAATAAGGACAAAAAAGATTCTTGATAATTCACAAGAAGAATTTCTCACACAGGATTGGAGCATTTAGAAAGACATTCTAGACGAAGTGCTGTCTAAACTAAGATCTGAGGGTTAAAAAGGAGATGTCTTGGCAAAAGCGGATGAGAACAGAGAGCTCTCCTCATAGAGGGAGCAGGAGGTAAGAGATGCTTGATGACTCTTCAATGTAATGTATATACCATAATATACTGAACTATTGAATGAAAAGTCAAAGACTTTGATCATCTTTTTGCTATTATATATTTTTCACATTATACAGAAAGAGGAGATGAGCAGGTTTACCTGCATGAATTTTGCTACATTTTTTATTATTTTAAAGTGTTCTTCTGGAGATAGAACACTGAATGTACATAAATATTTTCATGGTCCCTCATGTATATCACCAAATGGCTTTTCAAGAGGTATATGAATCAGAAAAGTTAGTAACAGTATTTGTGAGCAAGAGTTTCACTGAATCCCCACCAGTACTATTATATTCACCAAATCACTTTTCCTTACAGCACTGATTACCATCCCATGGGAATATTTAACGTTGTCAGGAGCACATTTTTTGAAAACTAGATTTTAAGAAATCATTAAAAACAATAGAAAAACGTGTGCAAAATTAAAATAGCTGTAGCCCTAGGCTCATGCAATTATGGATTAGATATTTTCCCCTTTACAGTGTCTAGAATATTTCATTTTTCATTTTATAGTCTGAAATCAATTTTTTTATTTTTATAGTCTAAAATCAATTTTCTAATGAAATGAATATTTTTGCTTCCATTCCCCTTTCAAAACAAATCTATCTATCCATCTCTCTCTCTCTCCATGTATATAGATGTATAGATTATCTGTATCTATATGTAAAGTGTTGTGTATTATATGACATAAAATTTTATCATGTCTAACACAGTGTCACAGAATAATGTAGTAATATTAAATTATTAACAGTATTTATCATATACATTATATTATTAAAAATTTTGAAGTATAAAGTTTATTTCTCTTTCATGTAAATGTCTGGAGATGGGCAGCCCAGGGCTTGTAAGTAGCTTTTCTCCATGAGATCCTTAGGGACCCAGGCTCTCCTCCTCCCCTCACTGCTCGACCATCCCCAGGCAGGTGGGTGGAGAAAAGGACAAAGAATTGGAAGGAAGAGCACTTAGCAACTTTTTTATGAAAGGCAGATTGCTGGAAGCTGCCACCCAATTCTGCTTTCCTCTTGTTGATACCTGGCCACACTTAGCTGCGAGGTGCAGAAGCATGGAGGAAGTGGGCAGGCTAAATCTGAGAGTCCAAGTATCCAATGGAAATTTCTTTCCTATGCTATGAGCGGAATACAACATGAGTGTTCTAGGGAGAAAACTAGCATATCTGTTACACTATAGCACTAAAGTTTCTCTGTAACCTACTGTGGGGACTGGAATTGGCCACCCCAAGATATGTCTCTTTGGCATCAGGATTATTTGAGGCTGATTGCTTTTGATAAACTGGGACAGGGAAGGAGGCTCTGAGGAATGGAACTTGCCCTTCCTTAGGACACATTTACATTTGTAAGGTAAATCTCTATCTGTAAAGGTGCCTCCCTCTCTGTACCAGGAAGAAGAAAGGCGATGACCTTCTCTCTAGAAACTCTTAATCAATACCAAAGGCCAGGACTTAAATCTGCATTTTATTGTGCTTCTCTGGTAACCTCCTGTAACTGACTTCCCTCCCCCTCCCATCGTTGGCATCTCCTTAAAGATTAAGCATCTTTCTTTAGGCTGGGAACCGATTGCGGCACTCATCTGTGACCCCCCCCACCCCCAGCCCGAGGCAACACACCTGCCACCTCGCGGCGTTCACTGGGACAGCAGACCTATCTGTCGTTTCCATCGAGTTCTGTGCTGACAGAGCGGCCTCATGACTATTGTAAAAGGGACATTTCAATCACATGTGAAACACCCCGTTTGGGGGTATATAACAACTGTGTGCACCCCACTTCTTCGGTGCCCTTTCTTCCTTCGGGAAGAAAGGCCCTGGGCCATGGTTCCTCATAAAGCTCTGTTTAATTTTCTCTTGCTATTCTGTCTCATGTGAATTTAATTCGTTCTCCGGCCAGACGAACCCACATTTGGGGAGAGGAAATGTCCTCCTCCCCTACACTACAAATCAGTTGCTGTCTTAGTTAATCTTCGTAATGACATTGTGAGCTATTATTTCCACTTGGAAAATGAAGAAATTAAAATGCAGATACTAAATTATTTTAAGATCATGCAGTTAGAATTGGGTGGGGTCGGGAATGGGGACGCCCACTGTTTGCCAGAGAAACTTCTCATCTGTGTTGTCCCTTACAAGCTATGTGATCTTGGTAAGTCACAAGCTCTCTGAGCTACAGGTCGCTCAACTGAAAAACGTAGTGAAAATTCCTACCTCAAAGCACTGGTCTGAACATTAGAATAATGCCTTGTGTCTAACAGTACTCAAAAATGGGAGATGGTGACAGTCATCACCGAGGTGGTGATGGTGGCAGCAGCAGCACAGAAATAAGGAGCAGACTCCGGTTTCAGCCCAAAGCCTCTCTAGTTTTCTCCTACATTATACTGCCTTTCAAAGCTCCTTGGTGACCTTACCAGCAATGAAAAAAAAATTTTTTTGATATAATAGAGGCCAAGAAGCAGGGAGATTAAAAATGAGGTCTCAATGATGCTGAAATAGCCTATTAATTCTGTCAGTTAGTCAGATCGATAGACATAATTGACCACTGCTTAACAAAAAGCCAGTCAATTTTACATTAAGATCCCTGATCCAGCAATCTAGATGAAATAACTTACTGCTTTACTGACTTTTCTCACTTTGCCCCATTGTCACTGCAGCTTTTAGGTACAGCTCACATCTTTCATCTCGAGTAATGGAGCTTAAACGAGAGCCTCCATCTCTAGTCTTGTTATCTTGTTTGCCAATACACCCTATTGCCAAACTTTCAGATAAGCTGATAGGTTTTCTTTTTATTGTTTTCAGGGTTTCTTTAAAAGAATCTGTGGTTCTTTTTTATCACGAAGATTCTCAGACTGCACTTAAGTCCTATTAAATTAGAGTTCATCTTAATGGAACCCTACCGTCTGCCTATTAATAATTCTCCCGTGTTACTCTCATGCCCACACACATATATTTTGCCTTCAACCCTCCCTTGCATCACATCTCTTTTGCTAGTTATTCACGGTTACCTTAGCAGTATTAGAACCATAATCAATAGTCCTCTTATCTGAAGAGTTTTGCAAAGCTCTCTGCCTTAAGGAAATTTTTAAAATATCGAAATAAACAAAGAAATCAAAGCCTGATGGAATTCTTTGCTAAGGCTCTCCTCATTCACTGGCAGAGAAAAACCTGGTCAGCTGCAGTCTGTGTGAACTGCAGGATCCGGCTGGAAAAGTCAAGCAATTCAGAGCCTCTGGAACAGCAAGAGGACAATTTCGGACCTTGTCAGCATTCTGCCCAAGCCATGAGCAGTCCCTACTGGGCCAAGCTCAGCATTCCCCTCTTGCAGAACAAAGAGCTGACCTCCACGCTCATTCTGCTGAGTCATTTTCTAAAGGCTTGCTGAGCCGGATTGAGTTGCCTGCATTAGCAGACAGACACCTTCACTTTTGGGCCAAGACTGTGGCTTTCAATCAGCACAGCACGACCTGGCAGAACTATCACAGTGACCGCTGTATACCCTCACCAGCATCTTAAGTCTGCTCCATAAAATGTCTTAGCTGTTCGCATGTCGTGCTAACTAGATTAAGAGTTCTTTGAAGACAGACATAATCTCTTTAGTTTTTTTAAATTATTAGTATTGTGGTGAAATATACATAACGTAAAGTTTATCATTTTTAAGGCTACAATTCTGTGGCATTAAATACATTCACCTGTTTTGCAATCATCATCACCATCCATCTCCAGAACTCTTTTCATTTTGCAAAATTTAAACTCTGTACCTATTAGAGAACTCCCCAATTTCCTCTTTCCCCAGCTGCTGGCAATCACCATTCTGCTTTCCGTCTCTATTATTTTGACTCCTTTAGGTGCCTCATATAAGTAGAATCATAGAGGATTCTTTACTTTTCTTATTTAGTTTTGTATCCCCTGCTTAATCAGGAACAATGACTTTTCTGCAACAGACATTCAAAAAATATTTGTTGATATAAACTGTTTGGGTATTTGGGTTCCACATGGAAAAAGTATTAGTTTCGAAATTTGAAAGAAAAAATAACGAAGCAAAAAAAGAACACCAAAAAATCGCTCAATTCCATAGGAAACTGAGTTGAGAAACATATGAATAATGTAATAGGCCTTAATCATCTCATTAAAGTCAAGGGCCTGAGGCAGGAATGCACTTGGACATTTCCTGGTGAGAAGGCAAGTGAGTGGAGCACAGTGAGCTGAGTGGGGCAAGGGGCGGCTAGCAAAGGCTAAGACCTAAACGGTTGTAGGGAGACACATTACATTACCTTTGCAGGCATGGTGTGGGCAGTTATTGGAGAGGTAGAGCATAGGAGTCACATGATCTGATTTATTTACCCACTCTGGTTGCTCTTTAAGGGTTAAGAGTAGACCCAGAAGCCAATGAGAAAATGAGTTTAGCCTGCACTGAGCTGAGAGCACTGGAAATGGCAAGAAGTGGTAAGCTACAGGAGATATTTTGGAAGTGATGGTGATGTAGCTTAATTAGAAATAAGAGCTGAGAAAGAGAACAGAGCTTTGAATGAATACTATTTTTTTTATTTTATTTGTTTTTCGCTCTAAGCAGCTCAATGAATTAAAGTGCCATTTACTGAAGTGGGAAAGATGGGGGGGGGGATCAGAAATTTGTGGATGGGAAGGTGTCAGTTTTGGATATGTTAAGTTAGAGATTCCTATTTGACATTTAAGTGGGGAAGTTGAGTAGGCAGGACGATGATATAGCAGCCTGGAGTTCAAGGCAAAGGCTAGAAGACTAGAGATACACATTTGCTAGTCATCATCACAATGGTGATATGCAAAGCTGTGCAAGTGCCTGCATCAGACAGCCTTGGAATTGAATGTAAATATTTGAATACATTTATGTTAGCATATTAATAATATTTGAGCCTCATCGTTCTTCATACCGTAAGTGTTGTTAAATAGGAAGAGTACACTATATATCTTTATCTCTGTCTACGTCTAAGTCTGTCTCTCTATCTATCATCTATCTATCGTTTCTCCACAGACAGTGCTATATATAACTGCAGGAAAAAAAATGAAAATCTGTCTGTTACCTGAATAGACACACTAAAATTTCTCTGCTTTTTGACAAGCCAGTGCATTTTTCCTTATAACTCATACATAATTGAAAACAGCAAACAGCTTACTGTCATAAAGAACTTTTATGTGATAGTAAAAGATCCTCTTGCACATGTTAGCATTGGTCATAAACAGAATACTGAAGTCAAAAGTAAATGGCATGAGCAAGAAATTTCATTAGATTTTAAATTAGGACAAATAAAATTCCATCGTGTTATAGTTGCTAATAAGTTCACTTCAATTAAACACATATTCATCGCATGTCTATTACGTGCCTGGTGTTGTGCTAGGGGAAAGGACATAAAGATAAGCCAAAAACAGTCACAGACCCTGGAGTTCACAGTCTGGCAGAAGAGAACTTTAATCCAATAATCACATTGCTGATTGTGTAACAACATATTGAAACAAAAGATGTGAAGTGTAGCAACTTGGATCTATAAAAGCATATGATAACAATAACTGACTTAGTCTGAGAAGTCAGAGATGACTTCCTGAGGAAGTGACACTTGAACTTGGTGAGGAGGAGAAGTTTATAAAGTAAATGGGGCTTGGAAGGTAGGCACTGTGTGGTTTCACAAAATGAAGAAAACCCTGTGTCGATGGAGAATTGAGAAAAGTGATGAGAGATAAGGCTGTCCGCACGCTTCATCCTGCTTGTGGGACCTTTGAAAAGGATTTTAAAATTCTTTCATAATTTACTTTTCTCACCTGGAGAGCATGGTACTATTTTTTATTATCTCAAAGTTCCCTCTAACTCAAAAACTATAGAATTCTGGTATTCCAGCTCACGATTAAGTTAAGGGTGCTGTCCACGGTACTAGAAAGTAGGTGTAAGAAGAGAGAAATGATCTAGGCCAAGGTTCCCAGACCTGACCATACTTTGGAATCACCTAAAACACAACACCCAAGGTATACTGAATTGTAATCCTCAGGATTAGCGCCTTTGAATCTGTGTTTTTGTAGATATCTGCTCACAGGTGAATCTAACACAGAATCTGCAAAACTGGTTTCCAGGACTACCCTCTAGAGTAATGTTTTCAACCCTACCGTATATGAAATACATGGAGAACTTTCAAAACAATTTACAACCAGACCCTTCTCCAGAATAACTAAATCAGAATCTCTAGAAGAGAAACTCAGTAATGAGTATTTTCTCAAAAATTCCCAGGTGATCCTAAGGAGCAGCCAGTAGCCACATGAGGGGATTTGAATTAGGAGAGGGGAATATTGTCTATGTTTACATGTAAAATGTATCACCAGAAAGGTTACCTATAAAGTATTTATGGTGTCAACACAGACACATACACATACACACAGGCATGCAAATCAAAAGACAAGACTATTTTGCCAATGACATTTGAACCAACTGACTAAGAACATGTGTGGAAACAAATATTCAGAAGTATCCATTAAAACACATTTTATAAAAATGTTAATTAAATACCTAAAAAAATTGTTAAATTAATATCAATTAGTTTGAGCACCCATAACTTTATATCAATTTTTCTTCCACTAAAAATATATTCAGTCAGAATAAATTTAATCATAATATTTTGATTGAGTGTACGGTATCTTACAATTTCCTTATGAAAGTAGGTCAGTAGGAACATGATATTTTGGGTTTGAGGTTATAATTAATTACACTTCTCTCATTATATTTCTGGATTAGGAACCATCCAAGAAGTAAAACTGGTAGTCAACAGATAGAAATAAGATAAATATATATATTTTATTACTGTTTAAAAGAACAGAATATGGAGAACACAACTTGAGTGGAAAGCTACAATTCAGCTTTTGATAACTTCTTGGAAGTACAACCAAGAGAGATGATCTCACCATACAAGAGTCATTTATCTTTCTTTGGGAAAGAATGAGGGAAAGGTAGAAAGAACGTGGAAATATTTCCTGCATATTCTTTTCTCCTGAGGACTGAAGCATGAACTTCACTGGTAGTACGATAACATGAAGAGTGGAGTATTAGTATTTCTCACTACAAAGAGATACTTTAACTTTTTGAAAATATTTAATCCGGAAAGAATTACATCTAAAACTTAAGAATAGGACAATTTGTTAGCTCAGGAAATAGACTTCTTTGCCTGGTTATTTTCATCACCAAATTGTAATAAATAAATGTAGAAAGACACTATAAAATGTTAATCTCAAAATAAACCTGATTATAAATTATTTGACATTGAGATTTTTTAAACATTTTTCTGTTAATTGTAGACTTTGTTGTTTTTTTTTTCAAAGTAAGTCTTGTATAGTCTCACTCCTACTCACCACTGTTCCTGGGCACTATGCTCCTGGCAAACGAAGGCTCTTCCTAGAACCTAGAAGACAGGCTCGCCTTACATTGGCTCTGACCATGATTTCAATGTACTGTCTTTTCATAATGTCCCAATCAACCAGTTGATTTGATACATTCAACCAACTAACTAATCAAAATGGGTGTATACATTGATGGAGTATCAGAATGAGTTTATTCATCAATACAATGCAATCCAAAGCAAATGTTTAGAAGGCATCTAGATATCTTTCCAGAACTGTAATTTTAACGTCCTCAGTGATACTGTCCTGGGTCTTTCTACAATAGCCCCTGTACCACTGGCCCCACTAATATCTTGCTTATGATAGGGAGTCAATAATTACTGAATAATTAGATAAGATGAAAATTTGTCTTTCATGACCCTAACAACTCAGATTTACTGAAGCTGATTCAGCCCCATGAGTGATCCTCGGATCTACTCAAAATTCTCTCAATTGTCAAAACAACAAAACCCAGTGTGAAAAATAAAATCTTGGGAAAGAAAATGAAAAAAAGATATTTCTCTCAGAGTTTCTAAACGTGCATTCTCTTGTAAATGTTGATAATATGAGCAAACAATATGGAAAAAATTAGTTCAAAAAACAGAATATGAGGTTAAATAATCAATGTCAAAGTCCGATTTGGTAAAATTCAGCTACAAGTACTGAGCATCTGCTAAGTATCAAATATTTTTGCATGTTGGTTGTATGAAGGCCCCCAAGGAAGGACATTTTACCCATTGTAGATGCAATAAGAGTGGTAGTGGTGGTAGCGATGCTGGTGGCAGAAGGAGTAGCAGTAATAATAACTTTCATGAATTTGATAATTCTTTGAAAATATCTTGAATATCTTATTGGACTCAGAACAAAGATGTTAGATCTTATTTATTGTCATGTTTTAAGCAGACTTATAATGATGAGTATACAGCAATAAATTCAAGTTTCAGGAAGAATCAAAACTAGGGATTAAGAAAAAAGTTTAATGAGCGGCCAGCCCTGTGGCCAAGTGGTTAAGTTTGCACACTCTGCTTCGGAGGCCCAGGGTTTGCAAGTTTGGATCCCACACATGGACCTACACATCGCTCATCAAGCCACGCTGTGGTGGCATCCAACCTACAAAATAGGGGAAGATTGGCACAGATCTTAGCTCAAGGACAATCTTCCTCAAGCAAAACATAAAAAATTTACTGAAAATAGTTCAAAATCCACAATAAAAGTTCAAGACACCAGGGAGAAGAAAAGATCATAGCAGAAAATCTCAGCATTAGAGCAAAGATCCTAAACAAAACAAACGTGAATGGATGCTGTATCCAGCTCTTGACTCCTGTCTTCATTACACGACAGGCTGAACCATTAGCCTGTGGCGGGAGCAAGTCCAGTTTGAGGGAGTACTGGGTCAGTGGGTTATGACTCTACTCCCATCAGCCACAGAAGCTCACTCATCATCTCAGGTGTGTCTGCTAGTCCTTGAAATACACCGGAGCAAAAAGAGAGAAACCTGGGTGAAATCTTTCCTCAGAGCAAGGAGATATGTAAATGGCTTGAATGCAAACCTCATGTTTTATTCATCATGCTTCAACTGATAAAATTTTAAGGAAAGTGTCAAGTAAGGCAGATAGATGATTTTAAAGGTCTTTGGTACTTTTGCTATCAGTGTATTTCCAGTTTTCCTGGGTAACATCATTTAACCTCCAAGTTCTCCTTCTTTATAATGGAAAAAAAGCAAATAAAATTCAATTTTTTTCCTCATTAGGACTTTTAAGAGAAATTATGCAAACGATTAAAAAGGATTTTTCAAGAATGATGTATTATTAAATGCCTATGTCATATATACAAGCAGAGGACACAGAGATTCAGACGTCAAAGGAAAATGAAGCCCAGAATTTAAGACAAAAGATGAAGAAGACCAAGATCAGGAAGCAAACTAGGTGACCAAGACAGAGTAGGGCTACTTGCCCTCCGGGACTGTGGCCAGCAAGAAGTCACATGCCCTGAATGAGATTAAACATTTTTGTTGAGCATGGAAACCTTCCCAGAAGTTACTCATTATTCCGAATCATTTTACAGATGAGGGGGAAAATTATGTCTTCCTGCATGCCATTCAGAAGAAGCAGGCCTTAAATATAGTAAATATAGCAAATGGCAAACCATATAGGAAAAGACAAATGCGGTTATAACAGTGTTGAAATTATACGAAATAAAGAGATGTTATAAAAACAGGTGCAATAAGAAAAATAATGTTATTCATGAAAACAGGAGAAAGGGAGGAATTTTCAGTACTCTGAAGGGGAGAGAAGGCTAACCATCAAATAGCCCTTTTTCGTTCTTAATGGCAGTAAGCACGCAGTGGAGAAGCCTGACTACCCACGCTATCCCAGCATAAAGGGAGTCTCTCTTAAGAACATCCATGACTGAGTGCAGGCTGAGAGTCCAAGAGGACTAGAGTAAAACCTTATTTCTCTCTGATTGTGCTTCCTATTTGGTCCGACTCCAGTGGTTCACTCTACAGTTGCTTGAGGATCGCCTTACACCTCCCCAGCCAGATGTCCAGCTCCTTCTGGGTCCTGTTTACACCACCCAAGTGAGCCAAGTGAGGATCAGGAAGGCTAAGCTCAGAGTCCCCTGCTATGCTATCCAAGATTGGTGTGAATGCTTCCCAGGTCAGTCAAAGGGAAACCCAAGATCTGGTCTGTTTCCACATCTTTTTAAGATGAAGAGGACAGAGCTTCATTCTGCCCTTGGTATGACCTTCATTATTTTAGTGCAAGTATGTGACCTTTTGCTCTCCTCCTTTATCACTGTTATACTCTTCCTCTTTTTTTACATAAAGCTTTAGATCTAAGCCATCAATTGTAGCTATTGGGGTGCTAAAGTATAAAATAAAGAAATTTAAACATTCTTTTTTCAAGACATTCAACGCTTTCAAGACTATCATCTTGCTGCAGATCATATTTTTGACTGTTAGAATCTCTCTTTCTTGTAGCATTCTTTCTAGAGAGCAAATTATAATCTCTACTCTGAGTCTGTTGGCCTACTTGGACAACGGTCAGGGCTCAGAAAGACAAAAGGGATACGTACATTAATAACTTTCAAAATAACCCTCATTACAATTGTAAGAATGGTCCCTGGAATATGCTAAGCATTCAATAAACCACAGTTATTGCTATTTATAAAATAATAATTATTTGTACTAATAATAGCATTTGATAGTAATGCCCATTTAGTACTCATCAAATAGTGAGCACAATATCTTGAATTGTGATATGAGTAGGTATCTTCTCTTGCAAATTAATAGATAAGCTCTTATTCTTTGTTTATTTTATTTAGATTGAGACATCTAGAGCCTGATTTGCCTCATCTGTACCAGCAGAATTAGTGTTTGTGAACTCTGACCCTGGAGACAGTCCACAACAGCCCCTGAGGACCAGTGAATTCCAGGTCAGGCTCCCATGGGCAGCACTCACTCCTATAACAATTGGCCTAAGGACCAGTCAAGGGCTGCCCTCTGCTACAGTCTGGTGTGTCTTGCTGAATAACAGACAAAGTTTTGCACAACTCTCAGGGATGTTCTGGAAGCCATGATGAATCCAGAATTACCTTAGCAATAACTCCCCAAGTGGCCAAAGTGGATTGTTACACAGAGACAATGATTATTGAAAAAGAGGTTTGTGTTCTTGAAATATTTATTCCATGGGGCTTCCTGCTTCCAGAAAGCATGTTTTTGATGCTTTATGAAAATAGAAGTCCTGATGATGGAAAGAAATGATCTCATGAGGAAAGTTTCCCCGTGCCAGTGTAAATCTGAGCTCCAGCCTCGAGATGACACTGCATTTCTGTGACAAGGCAGGCACACCAGGACAGCCAGTGGTGCTGCAGTCACAAGCCATGCAGCAGATGCAGCTCCCCTGCCCTTCACATATCAGAATGGGTCAGCGTGACTAAAAGTGGTTTCCCCCATAGCCTAGATCAGCATTCAAGCCTAGCCCTCCAAGATGAAAAACGTGTATTGCAATGAGCACTTCCCATGGCAGCCTATTAGTCTCTATTTGGATTAATTATGGTTATAGGAAGGGCTTCACCTCACTAGTGATCTGTATCCAAAAAGCCCCATTAAGGCTGTCTACATTATTACTGCTTGTCTTGTCTGCTCATTCACTCTTCAGCTTGAGTTGACACGCACCCAGTGGGTTATTATGAAGCAGACATCTCCAGAAAGCCCACCAGAGCTTTTGAATCAGCTGAATGAAATGCCGTGCTCAGGACAACCTCTCGATCACATTCTGATGCTGCATTATGATTCTCTTGCTGTACTTTTCTCCCTTCAGGTCATCTGCCTGAATGGAAATGAACTACGTCTAGAAGAGATGATGTGGCAATGCATTTTAAGTCATGCATTTCTTTATGAAAACAACCATAAATCCTAGCAGCAGAGGGCCAGGAGAAAAGTACCTGCCCTGCCCACAACACTTTCACGAATTAATTTTTATCCTTCTTTTAAGAAAGAAATCCTGTAGTAAAATGGAATTTAGCTTGCCAATTAAATAGTAAATTCTCAAGAATAAGCTAGTCACACTATAAAGTAGGACAAACCCGAAAATCTCCCTTCAGTGGCAGTAAGGAGTGGAAGATAGCTCTCGGCAGTGAAAGCACAGACTCTGGAAAGAGCCTGAGCTCTGTAGAAAATGCCTGTTTGAGAAGCAGGTACTTCAATTCCCCACCGGACATCTTTCAAGCAGAGCTTCTCAAACTTTAGCTAGCATTAAATTTACCTAGAAGGCTCCTCAAATTGCAGATTGCTGGACCCCACCTCCAGAGTTTCTGATTCAGCAGGTCTGGGGGGACCTATGAGTTGACAAGTTTAATAACTGCCAGGGGATGCGGGAGCTGCTGATCCAGGGAGCACACTGGAAGGACTATAGAGCTACAGGGATATTCCTGGCCATGCTCACGCCTAACTCTCTCTTCCCCAAGAGAGGAGGACTAGTTGACCTTTTGGGGAAAATTATGGAACAGGTTCAGCTCAACTGTTTCTTCTTTTTCTTTGATCTTGGCAGGGCAGGCTCTGCCCTTCTGAGAAAGGCTGAGGATGCCCAAAGCTGAAAACTACTGGAGAACTACCAACACATAATTTTCAAAAGCTGAAAATATGTCTGCTACATATATACAGTTAACATGCATCATGGATTTATTTAAGGCAATAATGAGGGAAATGGAAGATTGATAAAGCTGCTTCAAAAGAGTATAGGGGAGATGGAAGTATTTATGGTTAATGAAGGATGGAGTCCTGAAATAAGATTACAGGTAAAATACAAAGCTGTTGATGTCCTGTGCAATAAAACTGCAAAATTTGGGGGAATCATCTCTACTCGTTAGAAAACTATTACATCTCTTTTGAGCAAAAATCATTTATAACATATAAATTTGTAAATCAGTATTTCACTTCACAGAGTCTCGGCCCCATTCCATGGTAAATAGCAAATCAAACAAAACTACACTCTTCCAGAGTGGGGGTTAGCAAACTACAGCCAGTGGGTCAAATTCAACCCATTACCTGTTTTTGTAAATAAAGTTTACCGGAATACAACTACACTCATCCATCTATATAGGTTTGCAGCAGTTTTCAGCTACAACAGTGAGAATGAAATACTCCCCAGACAGACTTATTACAATGCTCCAACATGTCACTTAAAGGTCATGTGGTCATTCTTTTATCTTATTTCCTACTTTTGGATAGTTTTTCTTAACAGAAAAAATAAGTACTAAATGAGGCCTTAGAACAAAATGAGTTCAGAAAAGATAAGTGTGCTGAATTTGTACTGTACCAATTTAGCTAAAACCTCATTTCCTAGAATTCCCTTCCCTGAGACCAAGACGGCCTCAATGTTCCCCTCAGCTTGACTACACTTAAGACAGGCTCTTTCCTGACTCTAGGCCTCTGGCCTCCCTTTTCTTAGAACGTTTATTTTAGAAAACTTGTAATTGTAAATTACTTCTCTGCCTTTTTGAGATATAAATCTTTTTAAAAGCTTCTTGCTGGTTTTACAACCTAAGACTGTCTTTCTCAAGGACTTGAGAGCCATTCTTTCGAAAAGTAGTCATCAAGGAAGATGGCACCCCTGTCTCCCAGAGTCTGTGGAAGTGTAGGACCTAATTTCAGTGGGCCCCTTGCTCCCCGTTGTAAAACTCTCTCTTGTCATGAAGGTAAGAGAAAGTTTACTTTTCCCTTAGGGAAGGCCAATTAGCAAACACAAATGGCCTATGATCCCCCAACCCCAGCTGTTAAAAACTCCCACCATTTGTTTCTGTGGCGTTGAGCTCGGACTGAATTCTGATATCTCTCCTATCGTTGAATGAAGTCTTCTTTGCCTGTTCAACATTGTCTGGTGCAGTTTTTGCTTTGATACCTGGATATTTCCTTATTAGCATAGACCATAAGGGACATTTTGCATGAAATTTGGAAGGCAGAAGTGAAGAAAGAGCCATATTCTTTTTACATTCAGGTCAATGCAGAGCAAAAACTGCCGTTGCAGCTCACTCACGTTTGTCCCTGATCTGCCGGCTTATTCTATTGTCTTCCGACAGCAGCTAGACCTGCAGCTTCTTCAGCCCTGTGAACTCTCCTTCTTAGGTGTCGATAAGTCCACGGCTAGTGTTTGCAGCAACCTGGACAGCAGCTGGGATTGTAGCCCCTCAAACTATTGCCAGATCCCTAAGCTCTGTGCATCCTGGGCACCAACTTCTTCAGCTGGTTATTGGTATCATCAAGGTCGGAGGCTTGGTGGGAGGCAGTGAGAGAGAGATGTCCCAGCCTGTGCATTTCAGTTTGTCCTTGCTACCCGCCTCCATGTCTCCTCTGTTATTTTACTGTCTTCCCTGCTATCTTCAGACCGAGAGCCAGGTGTGGAAGCAACAGCTATATATAAACCAAATCCCGTAATTGCACAGTTTAATAGCAACTGAGTCAAAATGATCTAGTGGGCTAGTTGATCATGATGTCCTTAGAACCAAAATACATGGGCGGCTTGCTAAAGTCTCATTTGGTTTGTATACACAGAAAAACTCTCAGTCTAGTGAATAGAAGCCTGATTTAAATCACTACAATTGAGGAATTATACCCCTCAACAAATTCCCGGATGTGAACTGGTTCACAGACCCAGAGCCCCTGAAATGAAGGGGAGGCCAGGTGCCCTTGAGGAGAAACGCTATTCCATGATGAAAATTTGTAACGTAAATCTTCTAGCCTTCCCCTAAAGAGGTGTGCAGACTTTTACCGGGGTAATTGTGCATTTACAGAAGAGAAAATAATCAGATTTTTGAGGGCTTGCTAGACATTGTCTGTAAACTTTAATTCCTGGAGACCAAAACTTTCACTGTGCTGCACCAGTCATAGTAAAGGTTAATGGAGGGCTGTGATCAATGAAACTTTGGCCGGGGTCTGTCTCACAGTGAACCAGTGAGTCTCTAAACTCACCCTGTGGGAAATTTCTCAGATTCTTGAATGCGTGATTGTAATATAAATGCTCAGAAACTGGCAGAATTCCCACTTTGGTTTTCTAACCTATGGAGTGAAGGCTATCATGTCAGAGAAAGCCAAGCAGAAGTCACTAGAACTGACCACGTAAACCAAAAACAATATTGCATTCCTAGACAGATTGTAGAGATTAGTGCCACCATTAAAGGCGCAGGAGTAGTAGTTCCTACCACATTCCATTTAACTTGTCTGTTTGGCCTTTGTGGAAGACAGATGGATCTTGGAGAAAGACAGTGGGTTTCCATAAACTAAACCAGATGGTGACTCCAATTGCAGTTGCTCTTTCAAATGTGGTTTCATTTCTAGAGCAAATCAACATATCCTCTGGCATATGGTATGGGCTATTGATCTGGCAAATGCTCTTTGTTCCATACCTGTTATTAAGACCATCAGAAGCGGTTTACTTTCAGCTGTCTGAGACAACAATACATCATCAGGCTCCTACCTCAGGCCATATCGATACTCCAGCCTTACGTCATAATCCTAGTCTGCAGGGACCTTGATTGCCTCTCCATTCAATGGGATATCATGATGATCTGCTTTATTTGTAATATTTAGCTGTTTGGGAAGGATGTGAAAACCGTAGCAACTACTCTAGGCATTGTTTAAAAACATCTAAGCCAGTGGATAGGAAATAAATTCCACTAAAATTCAGAAGCTGGCCACCTAATGAAATTTCTAGGGATCCAATGATCCAGGGCTTGTTGAGATCTCTCTTCTTTGTTCAAAATGAAGGACAAATTGCTGCATCTGACCCCTCCCACCACTAAAGTGAGAGCACTAATTGTACCTCTTTGAATGTTGGATTCAAAGTATGCCTCATTTGGACAGGCTGCTCTAACCCATTTACCTAGTAACCCAGAGAGCTTTTAGTTTTAATGGAGGTCCAGAACAAAAGAAGGCCCTGCAATATGTACAGAATGTCAAGCAAGTTGTTCTGTCCTTTGGGCTATGTGATCTACAATATATGACAGTGCTTGAAGTGTCTTTGTTAGACAGGAAGGCTGTATGGAACTTTTGCCATCCATATAAGTGATTCACAAAGAAGATTTTTAGAAGTTTGAAGCAAAACTAAACCTTCCATGGCAGATAATTATTCTCCTTTTGAAAAGTATCTGTGACTTGTTAAAGAGCCTTAATAGGAGTCCAACAACTAATCATGGGCCACCAAATTACCATACAACCTGAACCACCCATTAGGATGTTGTCTGACTCATGAATACAAAATCTTAAGAGAGCACAGTAGCATCTCATCATCAAATAGAAATGGCAGACATAAGATCGAGCTCAACTAGTTTCTGAAGACATAAGTTACAAAAGCAAATAGCCCAAATGCCCACGGCCTATTTTCCTCTTATATCGCCTCCTCCTTCTCAACCTACACCTACAACCTCATGGAGGGTTGATTGAGGAAGAAAATTTGGGCCTGATTTACAGATGGTTCTGCATGAACACCGGCACTACCTGAAGGTGGATGGCTACAACACCACAGCCCCTCTCGGGGACATCCATGAAGGACAGTGGTAAAGAAAAATCTACCCAGTGGTCAGAAATTCGAGCAATATGCCTGGTTGCTCATTTTGCCTGAAAGAAGAGATGACCAGAAGTATGAATCTACACTGATTGAAAGGCATCTTTCCCCAGTGGATCAGCCAACCACTAGGGGGAAAGTTGTCTACACACAACCACTTCCATCATGAAACAGGGCTTTGTGTTCACTGAAATCAACACATTCTAGACACTGATTTGCTTCCAGCAAAATCTCTATCCATAAACCTAAGAAATTCCTTTTACGCATTTTGGCATTTGTCACAGCATTGCTTATGAACAAGGAACTCATATTACACCAAATGAAGGGTGATAATTGACTTACCTTCATGGAATTCACTGGCTGTACCATGTTCCCCATTGTCCATCAGCAACCGACCTGGTAGAACGGCAAAATGGCTTTGAGGTCTCAGTCATAACACCAGCTGGGTGACAACACTTTCAGGGGCTTGAGTCATGGCTTCCATGTTATGTTATAAATCAGCAACCAGAAACAGCTGTTTCTTCCATAGCCAGGATTCGTAAGTCCTGGAATCAAGGATAGAAATGGAAGTGGCCCCTTTCATTATAACTCCAAGTAATCCAGCAAAATGTTTGCTCCTCATCCTTGAAACTTTGGACTTTGTTTCCTAGTTTCCAAAGGAATAGAGTTTCCACTAGGTGATACAGTTAAGTGTTTTATTACATTGAAATTTGAGACTACCACCTGAACACACTGGGCTCCTCATGCTATGAATCAATAAGTTAAAAAAGAAGGTGTAACTGTAATTGCAATGGTGATTAATTCTGACCATACAGGAAAAATTGGGTTGCTACTCCACAATAGGGAGTAAGAAAGAGTGTGTCTGGAATTCAGAATATATTTCTGTATATATTAATCAATTTTTCTTCTCCTATTTCTATCATCTAACAGAGGAAGGGAAAACTGTTAATAGTAATTAAACTTAAATATAAGTTATTAAGTTACAGACTAACAAAGGGGAAATACAACGCAGCTAGAAGAGGGAGAGAGACTTTGTACACTCTTACGTGGAAAGAGTTTCTGATCGTAGAATGGATAGCTATATCTTGTTAGGCAGAAGCATCACCTAGTTCTGTCTTAGTTTAGAAGTTGTATTAAGAATGGTTGAAAGAAGAATACGTGAATGCCAAATTACAAGGGGTAGAGTGCAGTGGATTTGTGCTGTGCCGATTTACCTAAGCTGTAAATACATTTCCCGGGATTCCCTCACCTCCATGGCTCCTGGTTAGCATGGGCTGCAAAGACACTATGCGTGAGGTGTCAAAAGGGAATTGAAACAACAGCTTCAACGTTGAACTTTTATGCTCAGAAGGCTGATGCTGGCCCCAGGCTGTGTTGCCACTCAGACCCGTGGTGACTGATCTGGTTCACCTTGCTGGTGAGGGGTAGCAGCCAGGCTCACAGCTTCCCTAGCTCTCACTGGATCTCTTTATGTCTCTCTAAATCCTGGCTAGGTACATGTTTAGCTCTGTGATGAAGAGTGCCAGCTTTTTTCCAGGTCACTGTCATCATGAAAGTTGGAGGCTTGGTGGTGGTAAGAGGCCTATATGGGTTCTTGCTTGTCCCTACGGGTTCTGTTTCCTTACTTCCCCCACTGCATGACTATCTTTCCTTCTTCACTGTCTGCTCAGTTGACTTTATTCTCAGGACCAGATGTAGAACCAACAGCTATCCATAAAGTATTTAACCAGCTCCCACAACTGTGTAAGATTAATAATAAATAATAAATCCCATATTCTGTGTCATTTCCAGTGGCTATGTTTTTCTAATCAAGTCCCAATGAA
Organism: Equus quagga; assembly: GCF_021613505.1. Lineage (NCBI taxonomy): Eukaryota > Metazoa > Chordata > Mammalia > Perissodactyla > Equidae > Equus > Equus quagga. The sequence goes on from NC_060282.1 coordinate 75,277,026, forward strand.
TAAGCAATAATCAATGAATGAACACATAATCAATGAAAATTGATTCCCAACCCATAATCAATGAAAATAATCTAGAGATGTTGGATAAAACCTAAAATAGGAGATTGATTTTAAGTCAAAATTTGAAAGAAATAATTGCAAAGGATGGGATGGGACACCCCTAGATGAAAGAGGAAATACTATGTACACTTTATGGTATAGAACAGTGAGTTTCACCCCTCTGGAGAATATGTCAGAAGGGGGAAAAATATTTTGAGGTAGGAGAGGGGATCAGAATATGGCAAGATATGAAATTCAGGCTGAGAAATTTTTACATCTTCTGGTGAGCAACAGCAAGATGGGCTAATGGCATAGCATTTTTATCATCAGGGCTGAAGTGTCTGAGGCCTGAGACACCAGCTCTAAAAAGTCCCATTAGAAGGCCTAAGACAGAGGGAGGTAGGAATCTTTTCTTAGGAGCAAAGCCGGGAATGGTTTGCTAAGATGTGACATGTAGGAATGTGAGTCCAGACATAAGACAATAAGTCTCCATGATTAGAACCATTTTAATAATAACCACCACTTACTTAGCCACGTATAGTACCAAGTTTAATGCCGCTTTATATACATTGACTCCCGAAAGCTCACATAGTGGATATTATTGTCTCTGTTACACAGATAAAGAAAATGACGCCCAGAGGTTAAATAACTTTCCCAAAGTTACGTACTTAGAATGAGAAGATCTTGCATTCAGACGAAGTTCTCCCTAAACCTGAATGTGTTGCTCAGAACCACTACGTCATAGAGCCAGGTGGGACTTGAGTCAACGCTAGGACAGTAAACTACAAGTTGAGGACCACTGATGTTTCCTATGCCTAATGCCTGACTTTCTTCCAATGTGTGTGAAGTTATAGGTAGAAGTTTGAATGGACAAGCTGAAAAAATTACAAAGATAGGTAGATGGGAGCCAAATGGAAATACAAGAACTGCAAATTGCTGAGCGCACAAAAGAATTCTGTGTGCGTATATATATATATACACACACACAACTTGACAGGAGTTTGTCAAAAGCCAAATAAAACCCATTTTCTTGTGTATATAAATTATACACCCAGTGGCATGAATTCCAATTTTACATCTTTAATGAAATGGACATAAAAATTCTTCTTCATCTATGTCAAGACAAAAGGAAAGAACATTTAGAAAAAAAAGAAAATTGTGCGTTTTGAACGTCAAGCTGCTGCAAAAAGTGGCCTGGAAATCCCAGTGCTCTTAAGAAGCAGCACAGGGCAGTGGTTGGAAGTGTAGATTCTGGAGCCAGACTCTACATGTTGTGTCCCGGCTCTGCGACATTCTAGCTGCGGTAAATTGCTCAATCTCTCTGCAGATCTGTGTTCTCATCTGGAAAATGAGTCTGATCATTGTTATGAGGATTATTTATGTTCCTATTTGTAAAGCATTTGAAAGAATACTTGGCACATGGGAAAGCACCATACTAGGTAAGCGTTTAATAAACACTTGACCTTTTTGAGAATTTACCATAAGTGCAGGTCATCTCCTTTTTAAGACTGGTTCAGCGACTCAAGCAACAGGTATTTTTGGAACACCTGAGAGGTTCAAAGTAATGTTCTTAGTCGAGGATTAGAGTGGCGAACAGACCTGACATTAAACATGACTTCATGGAGATTATCATTAATCCTATAATACCTTATGCGTTATATTAGAATGCTATTCTGATATATTAGAGCATTCTCCAGGTTTTGATGTAAATTTTACTTACATAATTATTTTTCTCACTTGTCTATAAAATCTTGAAGACCCTGAAACATAGGCTTCTATGTATTTAAGTTCATGTAAGAATAGAACTCCGGAAATGCCAAGTGAATTAAGAAGGAAGGAAGGAGGGGAGGGAGGGAGGGAGGAGCCAGCAGGGTGGGATGGGGAGCAGCACCAGCGGTGGATTCCAACTGCTTAAGCTCAAATCCCAGCCACTGCTGAGTAGTTGTATGACATTAGGCAGGTTACTTAACCTCCCATTCCGGTGCCATCAGCTGTTAATGAGGATAATGATAATAGTACCAACTTTAATGAGGTCTTCCATGAGATTTAAAGAAGTAATGATTCTGAAGCCTGTTGCATAATAGATGGCACATAATAATTACACAATTTAATATATTACTATTATAAACCAATGAGAAAAATAAACTTTAGATAAGACATTCTCTAAAGATGATGCTATGATTCAACATGTGTAGAAAATGTTAAAATTCCTTGATGTGTGTGTGTGTGTGAAATGATATTCCTATGATTTGCAAATCCTGTGATTTTTATTTGAGCAAATAAAAATTATACCAAACATTCAGTTTATCTAACTTACTACACAGTATTGTAATGTGAAAAAAAGAATTGCGGTGCTGGGTCCCTGCCACCCTGTTATACAGACCAATTGCAGCAAAGCCGATGAATCAGATGCAATTTAGTTTGGCTCAACTAGATCCAGCTGGAAGCTGTTTCCGCACATAAAGCAGAAAAAACATTATAGACCATAATTTCTGCTTAGATCAGTCAGTCTCAGTCGTTCTACTTGGCAAGCAATTGGTCCGACAAATGATTCCGTGTGAATGATTCTGTAATGGTGGAGAAAGCACAACCTTTAACCTGTAATAAAGTAGACCTGATACATTCTTGTTAACTCAATACAGGATGATCATCAGGCATGCAGGCTGGAACTTCTCCTCTATACGCCTTCCTGAGTCTCTAAGAGAGCCACGTGAATGCTACCTCATGAAAGACAAGAGAAGTCTTTTTTTTGTCCTGGGAGTTATTGAAGATCCATTAAAGACACTAAGGAGTGGCAGGAGAATCACTATAAAACATTATCTGCTTCCTCTGAAGCAGAGTCCCAAAGACAGATAATATGATTCTTTACATATTAGGGGCATGCCCCTAGTGCCTACTAATATTTGGTCTTTGACCCTGGTTCCTGACGCAGAGCTCCTAAATCCCTTGAATTTCCCGGGTGATAGGAGAGTCTTTTGGTCTAATGAGGCTACACTTGGTGGGCTCCTGGATGGGGCCTGGTCGCCAGAAAGACCAACCAATGATCAGAAACTTGAAACTTTAGCCCCACCCCTCATTCTCTGGAGAGGGGAGAGGGGCTCATGTCTACATGATGAAGCCTCCATAAAATCACAAAAATACAGGGTTCAGAGACCTTGTGGATTGGTGAACAGCTTCATGTGCTGGGAAGGTGGCAGAAGCTCCTGTGGTCAGGACCCTTCCAGACTTCATCCTACATGTCTCTTTATCTGGCTATTCATCTGTATCCTTTATCATATCCTGTATTATATAATAAACTGATAAACATAAGCAACTATCTCCCTGAGTTCTGTGAGCAAATTATTAAACCCAAGGAGAGGGTCATGGGAGCCACAACTTATAGCACGTCAATCATAAGTGCAGGGGACAACCTGGGACTTGCAATTGGCATCTGAAGTGGTGGCAGTCTTTTAGGACTGAGTCCTTAACTTGTGGGATCTGATGCTGTTTCCAGGTAGACAGTGCCAGAACTGAATTGAACTATGGGACAATCATTTTAGCCGGCTGGTGTTGGAGAATTGATTGTTGTGGTAAAAACCTACGCATCTGGTCACAGAAGTGTGAATGTGAGACTAAAGGAAAACAGAGAGTTTTTCCCAGACAGATATGCAACCAGACAACGATATGGACTCAAAGCTTTTCTTCCTGTCTGCAAGCTTCTCAAGGGCAGAGGCCATGTTATAATCATTATTACACCTCTCGTATATGTCTGAATGCTTCATTTTACAAATATATAATGAGTAGCAGACAGGGTTCAGGTACTGTTCAAGCAACGGAGAATACAGGGATGAGTAACACAGACAATGGCCCTGTCCACTTGGAGCTGACATGTTAATAGAAAGACAATATACACATACACACACATGGGTGTGCAAACACATGCGTGTGTGCGTGTGTGTATTTTCTGAGAGAAATAAGGGCTACCAAAAATATTATAGCACTAGCCAATACATTTTTATCAAAATGAACAGATCAGTGCTTCCTAATATTTTTCACAAAATTTTCCAACCAAAAAAACAGAAAAATGCTAACGTTTGTACCACACACCATGGTAAAAGGAAATGTCTACTTATGGCCATTGATGGCTGACTTGTGACCTCAGGCTACCCGGTCCCAGAATGACTGCCCTGAGGGCTGAGAGGATACCTGGGCTGTTCAGGTCAGGATCTGTGAAAACTACCTGAGCCACCTTAATATAGACTGTGGATGCATAGTTAGCCGGACTGGATTCAGATAGTGGCCAACCCAACAGCACAGCAAGCAGCTATAAGTTACAGCATACTCTGAATGTTAGACATTCAACCTCCACTTCTAAGTCTTTCCCCAAGAACTTGATTTTGTACCCTCATTTTGGCCTGGGAATAAAGCCAGACACGCTTCCTCTCTAAGAGTTGTATTTCTACCCTTGGGCAAATATTCCATGTCATTTTCTGTAGTCCTTTCACCTACCTCAGATCTGTTTTATACCTGTTACTCTTGGATAGCGGGATGGACAGTCAACCATGCTCAGTGGTTGCCCGCTTCTCTTCTCCTCACCTTGTGAAGGAAAGATTGTGAACGTGACAATCTGGCATGTGACAAAAACTATGAAGGGTCAAGAATTTTGTGCCCATGCAGCAAGTCCATAGTTGGTGTGCTGGATTACAGGGTGAAATTCTATTCTCAAAGAGGACACAGGGCAAGACAGTCTTTGGAGACAGGATTAGGGGGAACTCTTTTACTGCAGGAAGCTGGAGGACTCAAAGAGTGATCAATGACAACTAAAGAAAAGGAGCCGCTTATTACACTGAACTAAAGTGAAAAGGGGGTAATGAATTACAAAATAGCCACAAGTTTTTCCCATCCCTGGATGTACACTCCTTTGCCGTGTGACTTTGAAGCTTCTCTCCACTTAGGAAAAATGGGCGTGGCCATGTGAATTTCTTTAGTCCACGGAGCAATGGCAAATGTGACAGAAGATGAAATTTGAAAAACTCTTCTGCATTGGGCTTGCCCTGTCACACTGCCTTTGGGCAATCACTTGGACTCTCCTGCTTAATGATGACAGACGTGGCCTGGAGCCCTAGCCAACTGCAGCATCATCACTTAGGCCACTGGTCACAAACTGAACACACATACATGAGTGAGTCTGCTTAAGAGCAGCAGAGCAACCACCAGCTGAGTCCAGACCCAACTGCTAACCCATTGAATGATTAGCTAATAATGATTGTTGTTTTAAGCCACTATATTTTGAGGTAATTTATCATTTGGCATAAGATGATTGATGTATAACTTGTTACCTATAAATGGGATCCTTCTTTACCAAACATGTTTTACCGAAACGTATATAATTAGCTCTGGGGCTAGGCTACAAGAAAAATATTAATGAAATCTGGAAAAGTGGTAACAAAACAGCAGAGGCTGAAAAAGTGGTGAGAAAATTGCTGTAGCATGTCGGAAAAATGAGGACTCATGTTAGACAGTTGTGAAACAGTTGGAAAAATTGTTTTGTGTGATGGAAAATGTACCTGATGAAATTTTGGATGTATCTACAGAGATCTCCAGGCAGAATGAAGAAAGTGTCTTTTGGTAGGTCCTCTTTGCGTACAACAAGATAGGAGAATACAGAAGAATTGAGGAGACATACAAAGGGCTTGGATTGGACAATAAAGCTTTTCTCACTGGCAGTCTCCCCAGAGTTGTTAGGGACAAGTGACTGATACGTGTGCCCCATTTCTCCTCTTTTTGAATGGAGGTTTTTGTTTCTGTGACATTGTCCCTACATTCTCACTGTGTGCTGAGTGTGTAAGAGGCAAATAACTGGTCTTTTTGGATCATAGGTCTCTGGATCAATAGAAACCACATGTGGAAACCTGCATTTGGATATGTAGAAAATTATAAGATGAAGATTACGGACTTTTGAGCCTACTGCCATCATTGGATGATGATGGAGGATCCTAGATAGAGATGAGTATAGCTTCCATGTGGAAATAATATGTGACCAGTGTGACCAGAGGACTGGCTGTGGAAGAGTGTAAAACGAGTCATAAATTCTTTTCCTGCCTTCATCTACATTCTTGCAAATGGCACCGCAGCTTCTACCATCAAGAGATAGGCTCTGTGTATCCACACAGACCTTGAATCTGAGCTGATTGTGTGGTTTACTTTGACGACCAAGATGTTAGCAATTTTGACACAAGCAGAGACTTTAAAAGAAAATATTTGTGCATTGGAGTTTGTTCTTTTGCTGTGCTTGGAACCTGAAGACGAGCACACAAGCTGGCCTGCTGGAGAGTGAGAAGCCACGTGGAAGAGAATTTAGGTATGCATTCAACAGCAAGCCAGCCCCCAGCATAAAGCAGTCAACTGCCAGACATGTAAATGAGGCCAACAACTGCTCACTAAATGCAGATACACATACACTAGTGAGGCCAGATGAGACCAGCAGATTACCATTCAGCGATCCAAGCTCAGTTGTCCATCTATAGAATTGTAAGTTAACAAATAGTTGTTTTAAGCCACTATGTTTAGGGATGATTTGTTATATAGCAAACAGCTAACTGATACGATGTAGAATGGCCATCTAGGGGCAACACTAGTGCCAGGGCTTGTCCTTGGATCCCATGTATTTTTGACAACAAAGAGATTTTGGAGCACAGGCGAGCTGACTACATTCTAGATCCCTGTACGGAGCAGATCAGGAGTGTTCCATATGTTCCTCTCTCAGGACTGACCACAGCAGGCACAGGACAGAGGTTACAAACATTCAGACTTGAGAAGCTGGGGAAAGCCAGGGCAAAGGAATAAAGTGGTGGATAATGCTGCAGCGCCTTCCATCACAGCAAATGAGAGAATCCAATCAGGCAAGACTTAATTTTACATTTAAATGTTCACTGTGACCAGGAATCAGTGACTTAAAAAATAGAATGTGACTTGGGCACTTTTCTAAATTAAGGATGCTGTTAATATTTTAACTGGAACCTAGATAATTAAATGCTTCTGTTGAGCTCTCTCTAGAGTGGCGGTGGACAATGACTTTGAACTGGGATCCAGATAGAAGACAGTAGCAGGGTGTTTTTCTGTGTTATTTGATGCGACAGTTCGCTGGTCAGGCTTCTCTCTTGTCAATGCCCACCTGCTGATATCTGCAGCAGTGTCCTCATCTGGCTAAACTGTGCGCCATTCCCTGATAGCTTCTGCTAACTTGACCCAAGGCTCAGAGTCTGTGAGTGACTGTGGACTCACGCTGCCTTCTAACCAATCAGACAGGCACCTTCACATCCTTTCTGTCTGTTTGTCACAATAAGAGAAGACATCATGATTAGTTTTGTGGATTTTATAGTCTTCGTTATTTCGTATCATTACGTTAGTGGGATCTAGTAGAAAACATATGGATCCTAGAGCTGGCTTCAAATTCTGAGTCCACCACTCAATATATCACCGGCCTTGAGAAAGTCGCTGAAACGTTCTTAGCTTCTGTCTTCTAAATTGGGGAATGTCACACTTGATTCATCTACCTGGTGGAATTGTTGTAAAGATCAAAATATTATCCATACGACACACATATATATGTGTGTGTGTATTATAAATATAAATGTTTTTAGGATTTCAATAATTATTAATTATGATTATTACTGTTCTTTGATAGTCCTAAAACTCTTGCGATCAGGGCTAAGATGGTAGAATACATTACAATTTAACCCCTTACGTCTTTAGCTGTGCATTCTAGTCCTCAAATTCAGAGCGAAATAGATCCATGTGGAGCAAGTGAAGAGAGCCTGAATGAGTATTAACTTGTTATTGGCTGAGGCAGAGAGATTTTCAGACAGAAATTTGGGGAGGTGGGTGGCGGTGATGTACTCTGAAAGAGAAAACAAATTCTCTTTCTTTCTAATCACTTGCCACTTCTATTTGGGTAATTCATGGTATAAGCAACTCAAAGTCCCTAACTACCTCACAGAGGAAAGGTGTTTCCAACAACGGGGTTACAATGTCGTTATCTTGCCCAACCTGCTTAATAAGTATCCACAAAGCCAAGCCAGTGAATTTCATTTCATGGCCACCAGTTGATGCCAACGAAGAAAACACCTCTAAGAGGAAGAAATAATTTGTAGGAATAAGTGAAAACAGAGATAATTATTTTTCTCTTTTTTCTTTTGCAAAATGCCAATATTTTATTCCTTTCAAGGACCTTTGCCTCTTCAACTTAAATATATTTTGGTAAGTGCTTTTGACTTTGAATATATTTTGAAACATATTTCATCCTTTTTATGCCTCTGATGTCGCACTCTATACAATGACTAGAATGTGCACCTGTTGTATTCGTTCATTTCGCGCATATCTGGTGGTTGGGTGATGCGTATCAGGTACCGGGCCGTGGACCAGGATGCAGAGCTGAGGGAATGGTGCAGTTGCTGGCCTCCTGGGCTCTAAGATTCTACAGTAGTCCCCACTTATCTGCGGTTTCGCTTTCCGAGGTTTCAGTTACCCACATCAACCATGGTCCAAAAATATTAAACGTAAAATTCCAGAAAGAAATAATTCGTAAGTTTCAAATTGCATGCCATTCTGAGTAGGGTGATGAAATCTCGTGCCGTCCAGCTCCACCTGCCGGGGATGTGACTCATCCCTTTGCCCGATGTTTCCACGCTGTAGACACCACCTGCCTGTTAGCCCATTTGTTAGGAAAAATCACAGTATAGATAGGGTTTGGTACCATCTGCAGTTTCAGGAATCCACTAGGGGTCTTGCAACTATCCCCTGTGGATAACAGGGGGCTACTGTATTGCTATTCAAAGCTTTCCACCCCACTTCCACTCGCCCTACCATTCACAGCCCCCTTCTCAGGGATTTCCCTTTCCTCTGAGACTTTGCACAAATGAAAATAATGATAATAACAAAACCAGCTCATTTCCACAGTGTGCTTATTGTATTGACAGGCACTAATAACTGCTTTTCATAAATTACGTCATTTAATCTTAGCATCTTTACAAGGTTCATTTTATAATGATGCCAATTTACAGATAAAAATACTGAGCTGTAAGTGGTAAAGCCAGTATTTAAAGCAAGGTTTCCTTGACTCCAGTGTCCTTTATATACATCATATGGTGTTATCAGTAGTCTTCCCTGTAAATAATCCACCTTCTAAAAATGGATTTTAAGGCCTCTGAAGGCAAGCAACATAATTTTCATTTATATTAATTGATCCATCTTAAGTACACTATCTCAATTAATTCTCAGGACTGCTTATGCAGCAGACATTTTAACTCCACTATAGAAATGAGGAAACTGAGGATCAACCTGGTTAAGAAACATGTCCAAGATCATTTAGCTAATTAATGGTAAAACTAGCATTCAAATCTTAAGTCTAAAATCCATGTTCTTCAGTTGCTTCTTTAAGATTTGAAGAATTTATTGCAAATTTTAACAATGGATTGTGGAGATAAATGCACTTCCTCAACAGCAAGAAGTTCAGGACAAGGATAACATTAGGGGCATAGGAGTAAATAGACAAGAAATACAAGCAACCCTGATGTTAGCATCCCATTATAGTAACATTTATTAGTGAATGCTTGTAATTAATTTTTGTTTCCATCTGATTGAAAATGAGGTTGGAAATCTAAAAAAACAGAGAAGTAATGTATGTTTTCATATAAATAAAGTCAAGACTGTATATTACAATGTACAGAAAATATGAATTTAGATTTATCTCACACATTAAGCGTAATAATTAATTCCAGGTAAGTTAAAGAGCAAAATGTAACATTTTTAAAAAATGGCTGACAACCTTGAGGTGTTTTCAGTTTTTTTATTTTCTCTAAAGGAAGCTGTGGTCTGATGGACAATGTCCTGGCCTTGAACTCAGAAGGCCAGAATCCATGCCCTAGATTTTTGCTTCTGTAAAATTTGTTAAATTGCTTAGTTTTGAAGTTGCTGTCACAGTAGTGAGATTAGAATAATGTCAGAATGTTTAAAAATGCTATATGACAAACTGGGGGGAGAACACACACATACACACAGGCTCACACACACACACAACACATGCCTCTGTGCAGAACGACTGCCAGTCTCTACGGTACCTTTGGAGTGCCCGACTTGGCGTTTAGAATATGGGCTCAGCTTCTTACATAATAATTTGTAACTGTCTAAAACTATATCTATGTGAAACCAAAATAGCTTACTCTATCAGTTAAAGTAATGAACTGTCAATTAACATGCACATTTGTTAAATAGGTTGCTCAGTGCCAGGTAGTTCAAGCAACTACGGTTAATTGACTGAATTACCAGCGTATTAAATCATCCAACAGAATAACAGAGTAGACCCCTCCTAAGTGCATGGCCAGCCCGGAGACTCTTAATGAAGCCAGATTTTAATGGTGATGATAATGGTGCTGCTGATTTCTTTATATCTTATGATTCTTTTCAGCTTACAAATTGTTCTCACACATATGGTCCAATTTAATGGCTCAAAATATCTGACTACATATAAGTATTTGCCTCTCTCTACACACACACACACACACACACGCACATGACAGAGTTCTATTATTGAACAAAACAAAGAGTAAAGTTCACACCCACAACCTCTTAATTTTTTAATCATATAACTTTATGATCTGATTAATCAGTTAAAAATCAAGTGGTGTTTATTTACATTTAAACAATTTTTTGATTAAAAGAATATTTACCTGCGGGTGCCTTTAAATAGTGACTCTCTCTGTCCTAATAAGTATGTTTCTGTTTAATAAAGTTAAAATCTAGACACAGGTTTTGCATAACAATACATGACTGTTTTAGTCACTAGTTACAGCCACAGCATCTTAAACAACAAAATCTATTTCTCACATGCACAAAGTCTGATGTCAGTCAAATGTCTTTACAGAGCTACTTTTTTCCATGTGGTCACTCAGACTGCTTATTTTCTGAGTACTGCCATTTCAATAAACAAGCTTCGTGGTCACTGCCAGAGAGGAAGGGAGATGATGGAAGTGGCATACTTGTTCTTAAAAGCTTCGGCCTGAAACAAGATGCATCAGTTTCACTCGCATTTCACTGGCTAGAAATAGTCACATGGCCCTGCCTGACCGCAAAGGGGCCTGGGGACCCGATTCTTCCTGTGTCCTCAGGAAGGAGAGAATAATCAGAAAAGAAAAGCATTAATAGACTTTACCACAGTGCCTTTGCAAATATTGAGATAACATTTCCTTTTTTAAATAGCAATTTTTCCACTGCTTGCTCTACTTTATAATAATTCAGCATTGAAGTGAAGATTTTTCTTACTTTTTTCAATATGAAATAAAACAGTATTTGACAAGCTTCATGCCTTTAGTTTTAACTACAAATTATATGGTTTAAACATAATGGCAATGCTTCAAAACACAGTTTGGTACACGTCAGTAACAGCTCTTAATGACTCAGAAAGAATGTAATAATCTACTATGAGCAAAACTAATCTGCCATAAAGAGTACAGAAATATCAAATGGCTTATTCTGTGGAAACAAATTCAAATTAAGTGCCTCATTTGTTACATCATATACAATATACACTTTAACATTGCCATGACTTTATATAAACATCTAGCCTCTCAGGGAAATTTAGAAAAATATCACCAAGTAAGATTTCATTGTGAAAAGAAGTAACATGTCTAATGATGCAACTGTTAATTCTCTGTGGGTTTTATTATTATTATGCACAATTATTTATTGAGTTATGGTATTCTGAGTATAACAAAAAAATGAAATAAAATAAAGCTCTCCACTACACTCCATTTCTTTGGTAACCAGCACAAATACACACACACACACACACAAACACATGCATGGACGCACATCATCTTTAAGTACAATTCAATAAAAGTCCATGTGATCTAATTATCCTACATAAAACTACAAATGAAACACTTTGTCCCTCATCCAAAGACACCACAAACTGCCCATCTTTCCAGAATTTGTGTAAATCTCATCTACCTTGTCTATTTTTTCTCTTCTCTTCTTTTCTTTTTTTTTTTTTTTTTTTTTAATATTATCCTTTGTCTTTGCGGGTTTAGAGCATTTTTATTCTTTGGCTGGGTTTGGCTCTAGACTGTGGGTTGGGTTAGGTCTTCTGTACCTATATTCTTATTCTGGAGTGGCTATGTGAGTGATGCTCTTCTCATGCACAGCACAGGAGCACAAGAGGACACTTGCAATGGATCTTCAGTTCTCCTCTGGGAACTGGCATGCTATCACTTCTGCCCACATGCCATTGGTCAAAGCAAGTCATATGAAGCCCCCAAATCAATAGGGTGGAGAAGCATGCTCTGCCCTCAGGAAAGCTATAGCAGGGGTAGGGAAGGGAGAAAAAGTTGTGAACAAGTAGTACTATCTCAAACGAATAGTAATAAATTATATTTATCCTTTTTCTGTACGCTTGTACTTAAATGACTGATCAGGTTCCGCAAATCTGACTGCTCATCAGAATCATCTAGAAAGCTTTTAAAAATATAGAATTGACCATAGTATTCCAGAAACCTATTTTATCAAAATTTTCAGTGTGGACTGCAGAGTTGGAATCTTCTACTCTGTATCATAAATTTCAGCACATACTATTCACAACATTCCTAGACAACATTTCAAATGAATTCTCTTTACATGTTTTAGTTCTCTGCTTATCCAGCTGTCTCTTTATTTTACTTTATTTTTTTTTGAGGAAGATTAGCCCTGAGCTAACTACTGCCAATCCTCCTCTTTTTACTGAGGAAGACTGGCCCTGAGCTAACATCCATGCCCATCTTCCTCTACTTTATACATGGGACGCCTACCACAGCATGGCATGCCAAGTGGTGCCGTGTCCGCACCTGGGATCCAAACCAGTGAACCCCAGGCTGCCAAGAAGCAGAACGTGCGAACTTAACTGCTGCACCACCAGGTTGGCCCCACTGTCTCTTTATTAATGTATATATGTACCTAAGAAAAAAATCTGAAATAAATCTCCCAAAACTTTCCTATAGACAATAAAAAAATTCCAGGAAGAAAAAGAGAACTAAAAAGATAAATATTCAGAATTAAAGGGCACAATGAATACTCTGAGAAAAAAGATGTGCTATCATAAAATTTCAGAATACCAGGGAAAAGAGAGCTTAAAGCTTCCAGAAACAAGTCAAATGAAAGTCAAACACAAAGGATTGAAAATGAAAATGAATTAGACCTCTCAAAAGTAACAATAAAAACTAAAAAGCAATGGAACAACGCCTTCGAAATTCTAAGTGAAATGGTTTATGACCTGGAATTATATATGAATGATTGAGTGTGAGGATAATGGAAAAACGCTTTTCATAAATACGCTGTCTTGAAAAATCTAAGTTCCCATTCATGCTTATATAGGAACTATTGGAAGACGTTCGTCACCAAGAAAAAATAGTAAACCAAAAACAAACAGAACAAAACAACAAAGAGGAAGTGACAGAGTCCAGAAAGAGGAAACAGAAAGGAATCAAGAGCTTTCCTAGAATGATATTGAAGAAAAGTCCATGAAAGACAATTTTGCAGTTGGCCCAGTACAAAACCAGTGTAAAATGGATCAGGAGACTGGAATGGGGGTGTTTCCAAGAGAAAGTATAAAATAGATGAGTTACCTGATTGTGTTTGACTATATTAAGAATAGTTACACAGATTGTTTCTGGGTAAAATAAGGATACATAAGCCAGCCAATAAAGAAGGAGGAGGAGGAAGTGGAGGAGCAGACAAAGAAGAAGAAAAGAAGAGGATAAAGAAGAAGAAGAAAAAGAAAAAGAAGAAATAGAAATTATTAACTACAGATAAAAATAATTTTCAAGAAAGGAAATCACATACAGATATAGTTATATATATGTATATATATACACATATGCATATGTAGACATACATATATAAAACTATATCTGAAAAATGCTGAGGGTCGGGGAGAAAACCTTTGAGGAGTTATTAAAGCTAATTCCTTTCATTTGTGGGGGATAAGAACTTGCCACCCCAAAATGCATCTCTTTGGCTTGATTACTTTTAAGAACAAAAGACTCAGAAAGAAACTTTGACCTCCCTCCCTAACTGCCTAAAAGAGTTTAAGGCAGAAGGCCTGTTGGAGGAAGGAGCCGTCACCACAGACAAGTGTAGTATAGTATGAACCAGGTGTGGTAGACAGGGAGAAACCTAGCAAGACCCATTTGATCCGAGTCCTCCCCATTCTCATTATTTTTACAAGGTATGCAAACATTTATTTACCAAACATTGGCTTATCCATCTCCAGGTGAATTGCCTTCATTCCCTCTGAAATCCCAAACCACTACTTCCAACATTCTCTTTTGTCTTTAACTGAAGATGATAGTTAAGGTGGTGGTTTTAGCCATTTTGGCAAGTTACTCAGTTTTCCTGGGTTTCTCCCATGTATACATGTTGTTAAATCTGTTTGATTTTCTCCTCTTATTCTGTCTCATGTTTATTTAATTCTTAGAGCATGCAGAGGAAACTGCAGGGTAAAGGAATATTTCTTCTTCCCCTATAATTAGAAAGCTACTTTCTATTTGAAGTGGAATGCCCTCAAATAGTTTGAGTGCTTCCAGAAATGAGTCAAAATTAAAAGTCAAATGCAAGGGACTGAAGATGAGAAAGACATTAGAACTCTTAAAAGTAACACTGAAAGCTGAATTTGTAAAATTTAAAAACCACAATAATAATACAATATATTATTTATAAGTATGGGGTTAAATATTAAAAGGAATAGTTAAATGATTTGAAAATGAACTTGGGGGGAAACAGTATTCAGGAATGAGGAGGAGTGGGGAAGAGAATGCCATCTGGAGTTATATGCTTTGTAGTAGTGCATAGTATACACATGCATTATTTCACTAAATGTAATTTAAATAATATACACAGATCATTTTAGTAAATTTAATTTAATTACTTTTTAAAATTGTGTCCAGTATTTTCACCATAAACATTTTTGCTGTAAATATTTTTGTTGCATAACTAATAATTGGCCGTAAAGGCAATTTTGCTGTAAAAGATGAAATAATTAATTGATTGACAGTTTTGTTTTCATTATAGCTTTGTTTGGTTAGAAATGGTTTTCATTTGGTTATAAGTATTCATCCTAGTATTCGCATGAAACTGAAACCTCTATTAATGAAGGGAAACATTTTAAAGGAAAAATTAAAGTGTGATGCCAAACAATGATTCAAATCAACATGCAAAAAAACAAAAAGTATATAATACTATGAATGAAAGACTGGGAAGACAATGTGCTTAGGTTACAATTCACCAAATAAGATCAGTTCTTAGTGCAGTGTTCCCATGAATCCACATACATTTAATACTGAAATATTTGTACTCAAATATTTTGTATTTTCATTTTTTGCAGTCTTTAGTTTTGTTATTAAGTTTTCCTGTTTCATCATGTCCTTTTTAATGTCCCCCTTTTTATCTTTCATGATTTTATCTTTTACAGCAAAATTTCCTTACTGCCAATTAGTCATGCTGCAATAATGTTTGTCGCATAATTGCTTGTGGTAAAGATGCTTGCAGCAAAAATACCTAGAGCCCTTTAAAATATGTACCTGAGCCAATGGGCATTTGGCTCAGTAATATTACTCAAGGCAGACTATGTGAAGTACCATAAGATTTTTACAGATTAATATTTAGTTATTTGATAATTTGGGGCTGAATGTGGACTCAAGACTGGGGATCTAAAATATCCTCTTTCATTTCTCTCTGTCTCTCTCTCTCAGTTATTGCATTATAGTCATAACAAAAGAAGTGTTGTGTTCATTTCACACCATCCAGGAATAAGTGGATATTGTGGAAAATATCTCAGAAGTCTTGTTATGTTCTTTGCTATCTCTCAATTATTATTTCACCTGTATTTGATTTGCTAATCAGTTTTAAGGAATTTCACTAAAATCTAACTTAAAGTGCATCTGCTTGATGGTCTTCATACTTCACAAGCAATGACCAGCCCTCTGTTTGTCCCTGGAAGCATGGCCACAATTTAATTATCTTGGCAGCATGAGGTTTTAAAAGACGGAGAATAGTTGGTGAGCTTTGCTTTCAAATGCCATTCTTTTAAACATTCTAGAAATATTCTCTCTAGAAAAATGACTACAAAACACCCAACCAATAGATCCCAGTTATAAACTAGTTTTAATTTCTAGTATTCCTGCAAGTCTTAAGTGGAAAGAGCACTAAACTTGGCGTGGGAAGACCCAACATTGCCCCTAACAATTGTGTAAATTTAGCCAAGAACTTAACCATTGAGGGCCTCAGTTTTGTTATGTAGATGATGACCATTAAGTTATCGATTCAACAAATACGTATTGAATGTTTAGTGTTTTCTGGCACTTTGTATGCATGGGGGAGCCAAGATTGAAGAGGACAGGAATGGTCTTTGCCTGGAAAACAAAAATAATATCAACTAACAGCATTGTTGCAAGAATAAAAACAAGATCATGAGTGCAAGCGTTTTTAAGACTGTAATGCATTACAGAAAACTGGAGCTTTATTACTCTTGCTAACCTGACCGAATGAGAATTTTTTAAAATGTCAAATGGTGGTAAAGATTTACTCAATAATATAAATGCATGCCATCAAATTGATGTTACTCTCAGCTTTTAAATATGCACAAGATTCTCCCATCCATATAGCCCAAATCCTCCTTCAGACACAGCTCCATCTCTACCTTCTTTTTCAGAGGAAACTTCTGAAAGAGTTGTCCATTCCAACAGTGTACATTTCCTCACCTTCTACTTTCTTGTCCACTTTTTTAAATCAGGCTCCCATCCGCATTATGCCAACAAAACTACCCTCACTAAGGTCACAAGTGATCTCCTTACCAGTAAATCCAATAGATATTTTCAATTTTCTTTTTTTATACTCTCAATAGCAATCAACAGTGCAGAACACACTCTCTGTACAGCACTCTTTTCACAAGACCCTGTCACGTGGCACTCTTCTGGATTTCCTCCTTTTACTCTGGTGCCTCCTCCAAGTCTCCTCTGTTGATTGCTCAATCTTTACCTAAACACTAAATTTACCAGGTCAAGTCTCAGGCCTGGAACTTCTGTTGTCACTCTATACTTTTTCCCTGGATGATCTAATGCATTCCCACCACTATATGAAATTAACTCACAAAATAACACCTCCTGTGCAGAACCATTGTCTAAGTTCCAAGCCTGAACATCCAATCAAGTATCTCGCATCTTTTGTTATATATCTTTAAAGCACCTCAAGCTGATAAGACACCATTGAAAACCTGATCTTCTTGAAACCAGGTCCTCTTCCATGGTTCCTTGCTCTGAAGGATATCATTATAGAGTCAGATATGCAAGACTTAAGAGCCATCCTGATCACCTTCTCATCATCTGTCACTTTTCTTTTCTAAACACCTCTTTAATTCACTCACTTCCCTGCCTGCCTCCTCCCACTGCCTCATCAGGTTACTGTCATCTCTTGCCTGCTGTATGACAATAGCCCAAATATTGGTCTACCTGCACCCAACTACGGCCCATTCTCACCCTGCAACCAGAATGACTTTTGAATTCTTTAAGCCCTTCCTATTGTTCTAAATATCCAAAGATCTTCACCTGCCTGATAGGCCATGCATAACCTGTCCGGTCTATTCTTCCAGCTTCAACTTGGGCCATCCTTCCTCTTGCTGAATACTTTCCAAACTTATTGGCCATTTTAGTTCACTGAAGTACCCAGAAACCCTCTTTTCTGTGGGACCTTCGCATGCCCTGTTCTCTGCTGGGAATGTTTGCCCTTCCTCTCCTCACTGAATTTACTTACATGGCCCTCAGACCCTCTCCCCAAAGAATCCTTCCTGGGTTCTTGATTTAATCAAATCCTCCGATTAACCCCACACAGCCCCTGGTATCATTCCTTCATAATACATACAATGGTTTTAATTTTCATTTATCTTGTAATTATCTTTTTATTTTCTACTTCTTCCACCAGAGTTTCAGTTCCATGAGTTCAGCAAACACGTCTGTGTTTGTGCACTTTATGTTTCAGACAGCTAGCAGAGGGCCTGACACATAATAGGCACTCAATACGTATTTGAAGTGAAAAAATGAATGCATGAGTCATATAAAGCCATACAACTCTCAAAGCCTGAAAACCAGACACTAAACGACTATAACGAATTGCAGCTGTAAATACAACTTGTGATCTTTGAGAACGCCGCTCTCAAAACTTTTAATCTCACAAAGGTAAATTCACTCAATAAATACTCAAATTAAAATTAATTAAATAAGGGCCATCCCCAGTGCCTAGTGGTTCAGTTCAGCAGGCTCCACTTCAGCAGCTCATGTTAGGTTCCCAGGCGCAGACCTACACTACTTGTCTACCAGTGGCCATACAGTGGCAGTGGGTCACATATGAAAAAAAAAATAGAGGGCCAGCCCCATGGCCAAAGTGATTAAAGTTCCTCACTCTGCTTCGGCAGCCCAGGTTCACTGGTTCAGATCCCAGGTGCAGACCTACTCTACTCATCAGCCATGCTGTGGAGGCATCCCACATATAAAGTAAAGGAAGAGTGGCACAGATGTTAGCTCAGGGTGAATCTTCTTCACCAACAAAAAAAAAATTAATTGAATAAAAGAACAAGGTTGATATCATCAGCATCATCTTTGATTCTGTGAGTGATAAAGTACACAGCAGAAATACATTTTCATCAATACCAACAAATTGTTATGGCTTGAATCAATTCCAACCCAAGAGGTTAATAAGGTATTTTCCAGATATCTCACTAAATACTGAACATTCATTGTATCTTTATAAGAAAAAGAAATAAACAAAACTTCATGGTGGAAAACACAATTACCTGTCAGCCAAGGAACCTAAAACTTAATTTTCATTCTACCACCAACTAATAGTTTGCCTCTGAGCAAGTTTCTTCACTTTTCTTGAATCAGTTTATTAAATAAAGAAATTTGTGATTTCTACATTCTGCCAGCTTCCACAGTGTATGAATAAATGATCACTTTCTTGCTGGTACTAGGAACTCTTTTGAGCGGCCTGCTCTCTGCAGTTCTACCAGATCAATTGCTTAGAAATTGCCCAATCACACAAATGGCCTCTGCTACATTGTTGCAAGTGAGAGGATATTTCAGAGCATGTTTGTTTCTGATTTTTAAATTCAGTTCAGTCTTACAATGTAACTTAAAGGGAAATGGCCCCACTGCCCAAAATAATGCCCTTTTATTCCTTCTGGCTTGAGTTTGGAAAAATGATTTAGAACCTTATTTTTGAACTTCCAATCAGGATAGCATTGTAAGTTCACCCTCTGATGTTACCTCCACTCTAGATATACAGCAATGATAGAAAAAACATGAAAGGAGAAACATTTTCTAAAAGATAGTCATGCTCAAGCACAAGACAAACATGTCTGTTGGCCAGAATCAAATACAAGTGGGGCTGAAGCCAGCAGCCTGCTGGACTCCAGATCAGGAAGCATGTTGTGGCAACCTTGAGTCTTCATTTGTTGGGGGAGAATAGGCCACCTTAAAATATCCCATATGGCATATTGATTATTTTGAATTAAAGTTACTTGAGAAGTAGCCAATGCAATGGAATTCTGACCTTTCTCTCTCTGTTCTCCTGAAAGCAGGAAATAAATCTGCCAAGTGAAAGGGGCTCTGCCTGCCTCCTTATCACCAGAACTAGGGGATTCAGGGCTGAGAAGCCCGTATAAACAAAACTTGTTACTTCTTTACTACCCCAAACCCAAACTCTGCTTAAATTACTTATTAATTAAGCAACCAAACCTGTTTCTCTGTCCTATCAAATCCTCACAAATTTGTCTCTTTGTGTAAAAAGATATATCAACTGCCTGCTTTGTTCACTCTCTGAGCATCATTTTTTATGATCTTCCGTGCTCATATATTAAATTGGTTTTTCTTTGTTCATTTGGTCTTGTGTCAATTTTGTTATTAGTCCAGCCATAAGAACTCAAGAAGTGTAGAGGGGAGAATTGCTCCCTCCCAGACACATTGTTCAGGAAAATGACAAGAGTCAGGAGCCAGAGTTGCTTAAGGTAACTGAGGATTAGATATAGTCTTGCAAAGTTTAATAAAGAAGAAGGTAAGGAAATACAATCTCAAACCAGATCATGGACAAGAGCACCCTCTGACTCAGTGACTATATCTGCATTATAGCTTACATCCCCTTGGGTAAGGAGCATGAGTTCCCAATTCAAGACCGGGCCATTTTCTGGGAGTCCGGGGCAACTAAAAACCCTCAAGAAAGAGAAGAAACACAAGTAAAATTCAGGAGAAATACTGATATCAAATTAAATTTGGAAGTGATTTTAAATATGATGGTGGTCCGCAAAGAGATAAATCAGGGAATAACATCCATTAAAAAAGAGGAGAAGGTATGAAATCAAAATGAGCAGAAATCGAGGCCAGTCCCGTGGGCCAGTGGTTAAGTTCGGTGCACTCTGGTTTGGCAGCCCAGGTTCAGTACCTGGGCCTGGACCTACACCACTCATCAGGTGCCCATGCTGTGGCCGTGTTCCACATACAAAATGGAGGAAGATTGGCACAGATGTTAGCTCCAGGCGCATCTTCCTCAAAAAAAAAAAGAGCAAAAATGAAGACAGGCCAAATAAAAATATAATTTACTAGAAATTCTAAATAAGAAGATATTTCACTGAGACAATCTAAATAAATATTATGAATTTTGTACTAGACACAGCCAAAGAGAGAATTAGTAAGTTGAATCTAAAGCGTTGTTTCAACAGGGTCTCAGTGGTTGAAAATATGGTGATGTCTCCCCTACTTTTGTTGCTAGCTCTTCAAGACCAGAAACTTTCCATTCACTCATACAACAAATATTTATTGAATACATCTTTTGCTTAGTTACCTCAAAATGAACATTTCCAAGCAGGTTCTTTTTACCTTATTATCAAAAACTGAAAGCTGAAGGCATAATTTCCTCCATTAAGTAACCTCATTAAAACACAGGCATCTGAAATATTTTTTATGGTTTTATTATCAAGTTTACCTTACAACTCCAAAATATGCAGTATTTATGTTATTTTATTGAGAGATATTTTAACTTCTTGATGCAAAATTTCTCTATATTTAGGAAAGATTGAATTGATTACTCCTAAATCATTAAATAAATAAATCCATTTATTTCCCAAATATTTTATTTTTCAATTTTATTCAGAGACTAGAAGATTATATGCCTCTACCAAAATGTAAGTTCCTTGGGAAGAAGGATTTTTGTTTATTTTGATTTTTGTCTACTTTTGTTCAAAAAGAACAGTACACATAGAACACTACTTGGGTCATAGTAAACTCAATAAATATTTGCTGAAAAATTAAATGGTTCTCAAATAATACCTTGGTTTTGGAATATAGCAGGCATTGAAGTAGCTGATGTTTTCATTATAAATGCCATTACATTAGTATAATGCCATAAAAGATTTCTTACGTATCACTCTTTCTTAAAAATTTAATCTATATACCACTTTGGATTATTTGGGCAGAAGAAACTGTCTCAAGCTGACTTCAACAGAAAGAAGGATTCATTAGAGATGCCATGAGTCACCTCTGAGTTTGTTCCACTACAGCACCTGCTTCATTCTTTCTCCCTGCACTCCAGCTTTATCAACTGTCCAGATGCCATAGTGGAAAATGAGCTTTCACAACTTGTGGCATTGCCTTCAAGCCTCCAGCCACTAGAACTGAAAGAGCACAGTAAAATATTCAAATTTCTGTAGACAGGCTCATTATCCTAGCTTAAGTAGTCATTTATCCTTAAACCAACCAGATTCAGCCAGAGAGACCAGGACCATGAGACTTCTTTATCATTAGTGTTTATTGGTGTTGGGTCAGATGTCTTAGTTACGAAGAGCTCCTGGGAAAGTTAAGGAGTTTTGGTGAAGAAAAATGAGAATGAAAGACCTTCCAGATATAGGGTCCAAGGTTTTCTAATAAAGAAAGATAGAGGACCTGACAATGACGTTGCTACTAATTCAGCCCCATGCACTAGAAACCTATGTATCTTGACAAGATCTTGGAGCACACATTTCTCCTGGAAGCCCATGATTGGGCTACTACCAAGGGCATTTTTCAGTATTAATATTTGGTGGCTGTTGTTAACAACAGCTGTCTATCTCTGTCTCTGTGTGTGTATGCCTGTGTGTGCATATGTGTACGTATATGTGTGTGTATATGTACATATGTATATATATGCACACATATAAATGTACATGTATATGTTTACACACATATGGAATAACAGAAATACATAAATATGTAGATCCACAAAAATATAGAAATAACTCTAAAATAAAGAGACCATCTGTTATATACACTTTAAACATTAAAGGTAATTAAATTTTATTTGAATTTAACAAAAAATGGAAGAAATTACCAGTCTTTTCAGATAAAGGTATTTTATTAAAAAATATGTGTGATTCTACAATATTCCTCGAAGTTTCAGGAATAAAAGATTATTTAAAATACTGATATTAGAACAATTACGGCATTTAAAAAATACTTTTCCAGTTCAGACAGCTTTGATTTTCTTTCTCTGATGAGAGAGGAACTGATTAGCATTCTTACATTTCTGCACACCTCCTCTCTCCCTCACTTTTCAGTCTTTGATGCTTGTATTGTCTTTGCTTTGTCTGGATGAATGAATGACATTTACATTCTCACCTGCTATCATAACTTCTTTCATTATTTTGTCTTGTTCCCATACTTTATTGGATTAAATTCTTACTGAAAGGATTTAAATACTTAAAGCCATTTCACCATATTTGCTCCATTGTTAAATTCTGTCTTTTGATATAGTTCACATTTGGCTGGATTTCAGTGAATTTTTTTCCTTTTCTTCAGAGGGACTTATGGGTACCATATGACCTTTCCTTTTTGAGAAAGCCTCTCTGTGGCATTTATTCTTGAAACCTGACTTGGATGAATGCAATAAACTTGCATTGCACTTTTTATCCCTTGGTACTTTGTAGACACTGTTCCATTGAAGGCTGCTATGGGAGAGAGGTGAAGTCCTCTGAACATTCTCCCTTCATGGGTGATAAATATTTTTTGACCAGATGATTGAAGTCTTTTTTATCTTTCTAGTTCAATAACTTACCTGGGATATGTCTCAGGTTCCATAATTCTGAACCAATTTGTCTTTGTATATCAAGGTCCTTTCCATTGATTGATCTAGCCTGTTCATTACAGACAAATTTTAATCAATTGACTCTTTGAAAACACTTTTTCCTATTTCATTTGTTGAATTCCCTACTTCAAGGCTTGTATTACCTCTATGCTGGATTGCCCTTTTCTCTGTTGCTGGACTATTATTTATTATATCCAATAGCTCATTTAATATTTTTAGCTTTTTTCTGTACTCAGTGGGATTGGTATGTATACTTTAAGCTTTGATAGATAGTGCCAGATTATACACCAAAAATACCACAAGATCCAGCTATTCCACTACTGGATATTTATCCAAATAACATGATGAGATCAATAATTCAAAAAGATGCATGCACCCCTATGCTCATTGCAGCATTATTCACAATAGCCAAGACGTGGAAGCAACCCAAGTGCCCATCAATAGATGAATAGATAAATAACATGTGAGATACACACACACACACACACACACACACACACACACACACAATGAAATACTACTGAGCCATAAAAAGGACAAAATAGTACCATATGCAACAGAATGGATGGACCTTGAGGGTATTATGCTAAGCAAAATGTCCGACAGAGAAAGAGAAATACCGCATGATTTCACTCATATGTAGAAGATAAACAAACAAACAAACACATAGATAAGGAGAACAGACTGGTGGTGACCAGAAGGGAAGGGGGTGGAGGGAGGGCGAAAGGGATAAAGAGGCACATATGTATGGTGACAGATGAAAACTAGACTGTTGGTGGTGAACTTCGTGCAGTCTATACAGAAGCTGAAATATAACAACGTACACCTGAAATTACACAATGTTATAAGCCAATATGTGCTCCATAAAATAATTTTAAAAAATGCTAGAGAAATTCACCACCGGTCCCCAAATTGGGCTTTGAATACCGTTGAATGGTAGATTCTCAGCCCTCCCCTCAACTGCCCAAAATGACTTACTTTCTGGGAGGGGAAGGGAAATCCTAATTTAATTAAATAAAGGAAAAAACAAAGGAACAAAACTTTCTCAGATACCTTGATTCAGTGTCAGATGAGAATCACGGGCCGTCACCACTTGCTTTCCTGTGCCCTCGCAGCCGGGGAACTCCAGGGTGCCTCCCTTAAGTTAGCTGCCTAGCTCTATGTCAGCACCAGCTGTGATGCATTCGCCATATAGTCGGGTCAGCTGAAAAAAATCTAATGAAAATCAAACAGTGAAACAGCCAGAGCACTTTCATCTGAGAATGTCTGAGACGAATAATAAGGGACACTCTCAACATATGAAAATCGCCCAGAATCCCATGGCTGAAGGCACCAGGAAAAATATCACCCTCTTCATTGTGTTTCCTGGGCTGTATTTTCTCATCATCATAGTTATCTACTAACACCATGATAGAGATGTCAGAGTCATTATCTTTTCCTGCTTTATTAAAATATTTATCTAAAGTTCCAAATACAGTGAAAGGTAATAAATCATACCAGTTTTTGATTCAAAGCATTGCAGAGAGGATTTTTTTCAGGATTCTAAACTGTTATGTTTAGACCTCGCATCTGAATAAGATAAGAGGTCAATCAGGGAGAACACCATGGGCACAGCTGCTCTGCTTGGCCAAGATTCCTTATTGCCTGACATAACTAAGAGGTTGGGGTCAGGTCCATTTCATGTTTGTGTCTGACCTTTGCTTTCCTTCTTCTTTGATTGGACGTGCATAGCTGTATGATTCATATAATCTCTTTGAGGCTGTAAACACAACCTGTTCACCTCATTTCCAACAGGTCATCATTTGAAGCTGCAGAGACAGCTCTGCCCTGGAAATTTTGTAACGGTCCCCTGCCTCAGCCCCAACAAGAATGTTTAGAAGATGACCAGTGCCCACGTTCCGCCAATGAATCACTATGCTTTGGGTCTTCTGAAGGTTAATTTCTTTTCAAAAGAAGATTTCTGTATCTCATATTATCTAAAATCAACATTGTCCTAGAGATAGGTGGACACAGGGAAGAGAAATCGGAGCCACAGAAAGTCTGATTTTGCCTATTACCCAAGGTCTCCTTAGTTATCTGTTTGATATTTTTCATCATTTTTAAAAATGTTTTTACTCAGCATCTTGAGTCCTATCATTTTGGCATCACTGGATCAAGTGCCATATGCGGAGCCCTACTCCAGCTGCATAGCAGCTGTGCAGTGTGGCGTAGTGCTGAAATTTACACAGACCTGAATTCAAATCACAGTCCCGTCACTTGCCGTATCTGTGAAATGCTGTGCAAGTCATTTAACTTCCATGAATGTCAGATTTCTTACACGTGAAAAGGGGATAACTAAAAAAGAAACGATAAGGTGAAGATAACGATGATGAAGATCAGATCCCCGTGACCTGTGCAAACCCTTATGGTGCATTTGTGCTGATTAGAAAAATGCATCCTTTCTTCATCCCTTAACTCTACATTCATCTCAGAAACTTGTAATGTTCTGATTTTGTTAAAATAAGCCACCATACAGTCATCTGATGGAAAATTGTCATAATAAATGCATAAGTATATGACATCTATGATGAGAATAGCGCCTTTAGAAGGGGTACCCTTGTAGAATGGATGACCTACATAACCAAATGAAGAGTAAGTGAGATGATGTGTGTGAAGTGCCCAATGTGAGACATATCTTGAGTTCTCAAAACTTGTTGACCATTACAATCAAAGAATTTGTAGTTGGTTTATTTTTCTATACCAAGAATATCAGTGAGACTCTCAAGGAATATTTGTTCTTTATTTTATTTTAATTTTTTAAAGATATTACCCTATAAATCCATTGCTTTCTGTAACCTAGAATCAAAACCAACTGGAAGATGCTGGAGTGAAACAGAGATTAGCATTGGTTAGACACAGTAGATACAGATCATGCCATCCAAGTTCTGGCTGTTTAGGGTGGTAGTACTAAGTTTTGGAAGAAACTCTAAGTGCCAGATAGTAAAGCAGGGTATGGAAAGTCCACATTTAGTGTCCAGACCTATGTTTGGATTACAATAACCGTATGAAATAGGTATCATCATCATCATTACCATAATTTTACTATTATTATTCCTACTTTACAAATAAGGAAAACAAGGCTCACTAACTTGGTCACAGTCACACGGCCAAAAAGTAATGGATTTGGGATTCAAAATTCAGATCTTTTGGGGCTGGCCTGGTGGCATAATGGTTAAGTTTTCGTGCTCTACTTCAGTGACCCAGGGTTCACGAGTTCAGATCCCAGGTGCAGACCCAGCACCACTTGTCAAGCCACACTGTGGCGGCGTCCCACATAAAATAGAGGAGGATTGGCACAGATGTTAGCTCAGTAACAATCTTCCTAACAAAAAAAAAATAGATTTTTTTAGCTCTGAGGTCTTCGCTCTTAACCACTGCTATTTCCTCCCCAGGCAAGAGATGCTGAAGGTCAGAGCTAGAAGAGAGACCAGAGTTATAGATAGGAGAAGACATATCAGAGAGATGTGTAGAAGCTAAAAGCATTTGGACTTGAGAGATGTGTTGGAGAAAGAAGGGTCAGACATAATTTCTAGATTTTAGTTTAGATGACAGCATACACCACGAGTCTCTAATTGAAAAGAAAAACCCAGAAGAACAGGTGTGAAAGGAAGAATTTAAGTTGAGTTTTGTATGAATTTTAGGAACCTGGGGACCATCCCAATAGAATTTTCCATTGGCAATTTTATATTTAGTTTTGGGATATTTTAGGAGAGATCAAGATTGGAAGATATTTGGAAGTCATAGCACATGAAGATAGGTAAATCTTAAGAGTGACTGAGACCACTCAGAAAGATTTGTAGAATTACATTAGAAGTGCACCCAGGACTGAACCCCGAGGAGCTCATTTTCCTCAGGAATTGACTAAGGGTAATCACGGAGGTAAAATTAAAACTGGAAAGTTGTGGTATTAACAATGGTAAAAAAGAGAGTGTCTCAAGGAGGCAATAGTCAGTGGGGAAAAAGAGATTAACAAAGGGAAAAGGAGCTGACTGTGGACAATAAAAAGAATTAACCAGTGTGAAGGGCCCCACTTAAGGAGAAGTCACAAACTGGAAATGGCGTATACTCACATGAGTTTGCAATCTTCTCAAAGAGTATTTAGTAGTTGGATGGAAGATTTCAGAAGATGGACAGAGCAAGAAAGGACCAAGGTAATGATATTCAGGATAAAATGTATAAGTGCTGGACCATGCCTATCTAAGTAGGACATTAAACGAGTCTAAAACAGAGATTGTGTACTGGGTGGAGTAAGGGGAAGGGAGATAGGGGCCATTAAGGCTGGAAAGAATCTCAATGAGTTTGGAAAGCATAAGAAGTTGAGATCAGTGAGTGGAAAATAAAAATTTAAAATTCCACACATGGAGAAATGCTAGATGATAACAAAAGTTCATGTATGACTTTACTAGTGAGGAAATTATGTGAAGTGAAGGTTAAGTTTTATAGAGTTAAAGTTAAGTGTTAGGTTGCCGTTGGATCTAATCTAATTTCCCAGGATGGAGACTGGACTTGTGCTGGTCAGGATGACCATGAGGTGGAGGCCAGCGTCCACAGAGTCCACAATGTCCCCAGGTGGACGACAGCGTGAAAAGGGAGGCTAGCAAAGCTGGGAGGAATGAGCATCCTAGGAGGAAGGTGTTTTGTGAGAGGACACGGGGATGAAGGTTCGAGCAGCAATATGGATCTTGGAAAATGCACACACTTATTTCCAAACTCTGGCTTACTAACTATGGGATAAAAAGTGGCCTGTGCTTAGATATATGAATGAAATCAGCTCTTTAGGAAAATAAATATGTTTTGCTTCAGCTAAGAAGGGAGGAAGAATACGAGAGGAGGTGAAGAATTTAGGAGAGTTTGTTAAAGAAAAAACATACCATCCAGAGAGAGCAGGAGAGCCCAAAATTGGGAAGGACTGGGCGAAAGGAGATAGAGGGATAACAGGATGGAAGGAGGGTGGACAACATGCCTAGGGTGGCTTGTCTCTTAGGTGCCAACTAAGAACTGAGAAGGTAAGAACCCTCAGGGAATTTTCCTGTCTAAATTTCACAACTGTGGTAAAAGTCATTTTGGGGCCTAAAAACTTTTGGCCAAGAACACCAGGTGGTGTGGGCCCAGGTTTCTGCAAGCATTTCCTCCCTGCCTGTTGAGATACTATATGTGGATTCCTGGGGATGTCTAACGGGACAAAATATTTGAAATCAGAAAATGGTTTTCCAGTCATACTACGTCATGCCCAGGTGCGTTTGTCTGATATGGTGGAAACAACTTGGAAACTGGAGTCCGAGAGACCCGGATATGAACACTAGCTCCACAAATTTTGAGCGATATTCAGTGGGTAATCAACTTTGTGAACTTCCTTTTTCTCCCTCACAGCTTTGCTGTGAGGAGTAAATAAGACAACTTACCCGAAAAGCTGGGAAATCTGTATTAAAGTCAGCTTTTGAAACAGTTAATTCCTCTCCTCCTATAAGTATCAGATAAGATGGATGGTAGGCTTGCTGTTTTCATGCTATTTTGTGGGAGAACATTTGGTCTTTCTTAGACAAAGACCATGCACTGCTTCTTAATTATCCTTTCTGCTAGAAAGCTGTTTTCAGAAAGCTGGCAACAAATGCTTGTTAAATGACTCAACGAACTGCTTCAGATCATCCTCCAGCCTCCACTCTCTGAACCCACTTGATGGCGGTCGACTCTGGTGTTGACCTTCAAGGGATCAGAAGCTAAAGACTGTCCTCACGAACACAGGCATTCACGGCAGGGTCGGCTTCACCATTCAAAGCTCACCCAGTAAAAAGCAATCAGTGTTCAGAGAAACCAATTAGAGTGAGGGAAAGCTGATCTTATTTCAGGGAACATCACGAAACTATTCTTAGTTCTGTGTTTCAAAGACTGTTTCAGCAATTCCCCGAGCGTGCAGACAGGCAGCACAGCAACGGCGTATTCACTTCGTGAACAAATTCCCTGTGCTCTTACTACTGTGCATGGCCTGACTGCAATATTTTTTTGAACCAAAACAAGGAAACTCTAAATGTATTTATGTTGAGAAACTCCTTGTTACGAGTTGAATTGTGTCCCCAGCCGCCCCAAATTTCTATGTTGAAGTCTTAACTCCCAATAGCTTAGAATATGAATGCATTTGGAACCAGCATCTTTGCAGATGTAATTAGTTAACATGAAGTCATACTAGAGCAGGAGGGACCCCTAATCTGCTGTGACTAGTGTCCTTATAAAAGGCAGAAATTTGGACACAGACAGGCTCACAGGAAGAACAACATGTAAAGGATGAAAAGCAGAGATTGGGTGATGTTTTTATGTGCCAAGAAACACCAAACATTGCCAGAAAACCAGCAGAAGCTGGGCTAGAGACATGGAACAGATTCTCCACCACTGCTCGCAGAGGAAACCAAGCTTGCCAACAGCTCCGTCTCAGATTTCTAGCCTCCAAAACCGTAAGACAATAAATTTCTGTTGTTTAAACAACTCAATTTGTGGTACTTTTTTATGGCAGCCCAAGGAAACTAATATACTCCCCAGCCCACCGCTATCCCCATGCTGAAATCACGGACAATAAAATGGGCTGATACCAAACCAGGAAGCTCCATGACATCAAAGGCCACGTAACAATTGTTTGCCACTGTGTCCCTTAGCACCTACCACCAGGCATAGTACCTAACAGTCATGTAACTATTTTGCCAGTGATTGGTTAGATTTATTTGATCTGTGTACCAGCTACCATACGCATATTCTTTTTAACTTTCTCATTCCGTAACTAGTTTTTCACTGGTCAATAACTAATTTTTTTTTGGTGATTGGTTCTATTTAATCAATCTATGTGCCAGCTACCATACACATAAGATTTTTAACTTTTTCGGCAGTTGTGCAAGTTAGCCACCGTTAATCTCACTTTTGTAACTGTAGAAACTATGATTCAGAGAAAATAATGTATGAGACAGAATGAGCATAGAGTCAGAACGCTGTCAGATTTGGTTCTGTCCCCATCATTCAGTTATGGTGTGACTTTAGGCAATTGGCTTAATCTGTGTGAGCTTCATTTCCTCCATCAGTAGAGTAGAGATGGTGATAAAATGTACTTCAAAGGCTAGTCCTGAGGGTTAAATGAGATGCCACATGAGAGGTCACGTGGAGCAGACACTCAATACATAAAATTCAGTCTTTTTTGATTATTAGTGTGCTAAGAACACTTAACATGAGATTTGCCCTCTTAACGAATTCTTAAGTGAAATAGGGACTCAAGCCTGGGAGAAATATAAAGTGGAAGATAAAAGTCAGCAGCTAGCTCAGGACCAAGTGACTGATATCCCATGTTTTACAAAGTGTAATGAATGGGCCCCTACAGTCCACAGATGCCCATCTCTTTGAAGAGGCGCTTCAGCCAGAAGCACAGAGCCTCCAATAGTCCCCTAAAGTTTTGTTCCAGGCCTTAGTCAGAGGGAAAGATGACGCTTTCTGGGATCTGGGTACCTTCTCACTATAAATTAAGGAGAAACTTTTCAATTTTGTCTATTTATTTTTATGCCAAGAAGCAACCTGTTGAAACACTTCAGTGACCCATCGTCATCCAATATCATTCTCCCTTGTTGACAAGAATTCTTTCATAAATGATGACTAAGACCCATATTTCAGTTCTTGGATGCAACTGGATACAGACTGAAGTCACATGCAAGCTCAGATGGACAAGGGAATCCAGCCTGCTTTATTGTTTAAATAAAGCATAACATCTGAAACTCAAAACATTTATTGAATTATTTTCTCTTAAAAATTTGAGCTAATGTGCAGTTAGGGAAGGTTTGTTGAACAGATGAAGTATTTAATCAGGTCTCTTCCTATTCTCTCTAACATATGCTCATTCCCAAGGAGAATATATCAAATCAGCACATGCACCAACCTTGCCAAAATGAAAAGAAAAGAAAAGAAGATCATTCTATGTTTAGAGGATGCTTTTTTTCTTTGCATATCAATAAATGAAAGTCTATTTTCAAGTTGTTATATTTCACTTGGTGCCCAAAATAGAGCTCCCCAAAACACTTTAGAAAATGAACTTTCCTAGGGAGTTGAGAAGCTGCTGTTAATCAGTGCTTTTGCCTTGAATGTGAAAAACATGCACATAATTCTCTCTTCCTTTCTACTCTTTGCCCTCCTCCCTCTTGCATTTTAATTAGGCCCACTGTTACTATTTCCATTATCCTGATTTTAAGATTTCACAGGTGGAAGATGTAAGGCTGTGCAATACTGGTGCTCCTTGCTTCATGATTGATACTGAGTTTTAATAAATTCCACGAGAAAGATGCTCATTGAATTTTAAAAAATATTTTATGCAAAAATTATTACAACCTTGCTGATGCTGAGAAGAAATGCTACAACAGTGCTATAGTTAATGCTCCTTCTGGATCTAGCCTCCCAAAATTAAAACATAGACAACTGATAACAGATTTGGATGTAGAAAATAATTCAGGGGTAAGGAACATCTGCACAGTGTTATATGCTGGGGGATGCTGTTAATAGACTATTGCAAGCTGCCTCCTGGGGCATGAAGAAGGATGTTAAATCTTGTATATCTACAGAAGTTTCACCATAAAAATGGTTTTCTCTGCCCCTGTGTGTGTCTGCATTTGTGTAGCTCCTGTATTTATTCTTGTAAACAGCAATTCAGGCTTTTGAGAGTAGTATAAAAAGCAGCGACAGTGAGGAACATTATATTTATTCATTCAACTCTAACTGGCATGTCCTAAGCTTCACCAGCTTTTGAGAAGAAATGAGTTCATATTTAAATTAATCTCCCAAATTGTGTTGTTTCTGGTTCTCTAAATGCTCATGCAAGAAAGTTCAGTCTTCCCTCCAGATTCTCTTCTTTGAATAGCTCCTAGTTCTCTAGATGCTCGCAAGTGCCCGGGCATCAGTTGTGGTCATCCTTTCAGCCCTCTAAGGACACATGAGTTTCTTTTCACATTTCCCTTGATGCCATTGTTGGTAACCACTGGCCACCATGTTAGCCAAACGGGAAATTTGCTCCTGCTGTGGTCACTGGCGATGGTGGAATGTTGTATTCCAGAAATCCAGGGCACAGGCAAGGATGGAGATGGAGTGGAGGAACAGGAAGAAAGGAGTCTTAGATAAGATTTCTTCATCACTAACGGCTTTATGATAGGCAGAATAGTCCCTAAAGATGTCTAAACCCTAATCTCTGGGACCCATGAATAAATTGCCTTGCAGAGAAAAGAGACTTTGCAAATGCGATTAAGGTTATCCAACCTAATCACAGGAATCCTACAAAGTGGAGACTCTTTCCCACGTCAGAGTCAAGGGGAGATGCGACAGAGGAAGAAGGATCAAAGAGATGCAGTGTTGCTGGCTTTGAAGACAGAGGAAAGAGGCCATGGGCCAAAACACACAGGTACTTCCAGAAGCGGGCAAAGGCAAGGAAACAGACTCTTCCCCAGAAGGGGATGCAGCCCTGCTGACACTTTGATTTTCACCCAGTGAGACCCATGTTTAATTTCTGACCTATAGAACTGTAAGATAATAAATTGTGCTGTTTAAGTCACTAACTTTATCATAATTTGTTATGGCAGCAATAGAAAACTGATCCAGGGTTATTGTGGTTTAGCAATTTGGCTCTTTTCTTCTGTCATTATCACAGACTCGTGCCTCCAGTCAGGCTACTGCCTCCTGCTGGCACCAGGGCTTAGAGGTCAGAGGTCAGCCCACTGTGGCTGGGTACAGAGGAAGGAAGCCATTTTTTCCCTTCACAGTATACT
Organism: Equus quagga; assembly: GCF_021613505.1. Classification (NCBI taxonomy): domain Eukaryota; kingdom Metazoa; phylum Chordata; class Mammalia; order Perissodactyla; family Equidae; genus Equus; species Equus quagga. The sequence continues at coordinate 75,310,040 of NC_060282.1, forward strand.
CAGGCAGAGGTGGCCATCAGCCAATATGTGACAGCCCCTCCTAGTCACTCACTCCGGAGTACAAGCTCATCGGCAAGGCAGCCAACTGCTGGAAGTAGCAAATCCTTGATTTGTAACCTGCCTTGTAACTTCACTTTTAATGCTGAAACCCATCCTCAATTCAGATTCTCTTATGCCCAGTTTCTTCATAGTTCTTTCTGAACTCTTTCTCATGGTACTTTTAACTAATAGAATACTGTGCGAGTTCTACTGTGCCAGTTCTGAGCATAGCCCTTAACTATCCCAGCTTGTAAAAGAGCTATAGATTACCAGGACAGGGCCATCTATCTGCCCAAGCATCTCCCCCAGTCACTTCTAATCGAGTGTTTCAGCGCCATATTTAATGCGTGGGCAAACCAGCAATGGGATTTCTCCAAGAGGCAAGCAGTATGCCCAGGCTCCACCCAGGGAGTAACCCACCAGCAGAGGCACCCAGAGTTACCCACATATGGGTGTTTCCTTCACCCTTGGTTTTTAATCTAAAGGTATTAGGATTCTTACATCCGAATTTTTTTTTCTCTCTCTCTCCTGTCTCTAACACACACACACGCACACACACGCACACACGCATACGCACACACGCATGCACTGAAGAGTTAGCACCTCTGCTGACACTGATCAAATCCACTGGATAATTACTCTACTTTCCAATTTGCATAGCCTTAAGCACAGCATTCACATGGGTATGTGTATAAATGGTTCTTCTTTTGCGCCAACATAATCTAATTTTGATTCCATATAATGGATACAATAACACCATAGACCAAGCAGCAAAGTGCGAATGGCGAGGAAGAATTATGATTCTGAAAACATTTTCTGAAAAAAAGTTCTGCAATCATACACGTTTCTATCTCTGCCATATTTCCTTACTTTTCATGACAACTGTATGAAATAATTACTACTATCTCCAATTTTCAGGAAGGAAACTGACACGCACAGACATGCAGTAACTTACCAAAAGTCTCATACTACTAATGTTCAGCCAGGTTTTCAATGCAGGTTCTCATAACACATTTCTATAACCGTTTCTACTCCTTTGCTCCTCTTGACTTAGTTCCACCCCAAAGCCGGGATAGCCATCTATTGAGAAAAACATCTTGGTTAGGATCATGGCCCTTTTATTAAAAAAAAAATAATTGGAGCTGGCCTGGTGGCATGGTGGTTGAGTTCACGTGCTCCACTTCAGAAGCCTGGCGTTTGCAGGTTTGGATCCTGGGCACGGACCTAGCACCATTTGTCAGGGCACACTGTGGTGGCATCCCATCCCACATAAAACAGAGGAATATTGGCTCAGATGTTAGCTCAGCAACAATCTTCCTCACAAAAAATATAAATAAATAAATAAATAAATCTTAGGGTCCATTCCCATGGCCTAGTGGTTAAGTTCAGTGTGCTCTGCTTTGGCGGTCCAGGTTTGAATCTCAGATGCAGACCAACACCTTTCTTGGTGGCCATGCTGTGGTGGGAACTCACATACAAAATAGAGGAAGATTGGCACAGATGTTAGCTCAGGGCAAGTCTTCCTCAAGCAAAAAGAGGAAGATTAGCAACAGATGTTAGCTCAGGGCTAATCTTCTCAGCAAAAAAAAAAAAAAAAAAAAATTAATTAATTTAACAAAAAGTAATTTATATAGGAGCAAATGGAGTTGCTCTTAATCAGGACATAGAACATCTGCTTTACAGAGTCTTGGTAGAGACTATAATCTTAAACTCCTGTGATCCAAACCTTACCAGAAGCCAGGCCAGGAAAAACTGCTGTTTATAGATTAACTTTTATATGACCCAGTCCATTGGCTACCAGGGAAATGCAGATTTAAACACCATGTGCAGCTCAACATTAAAGGACAACAGAAGAAGCAGTTTAAGCTAGAGTCAGATGCTATGAAGATCACTGTTCTCTTTATTAGACCCCAGAAGAGAAATTTCGAAATCTGGAAGTGCTGTGCTCTTTCCGAACACGACTTAGTTTTTCATCTTTTGGAGAATTAAAATCTTGTAAACAGCTCCATTTCCCACACCGCTTTGTCACTCAAGGAAGATTTAGGTCAAGTTTGCAGCCATCTCTCAGGGTCATATGGTATGTTTGGCTGTGTCACAATTTTATTCTAAGTTTTATTATTGTCTTTTTCAATTTTTCCTCTTCATCTTGACTGCCTCATCTATTTATCTCAGTCTTTTGATTGTACGCATTTTCATAATTCTCAGAAGTTTTATCGAACTTAGTGGTTAATATACTAAAAGAAATAAGATGAATTTCTGGTTTTGAAAAGCTGACAATAATCAAATCAAGTATCTTTCTATATTTATGGGTTAATATTAAAATTAAGCTTGAATAATCCTAAAATTATATTATTACTGTTCTTTGGTTATCCTTTATGAGTATCCACTGATTCAGCTGAGCTTTATAGGAGCTCTAAGGAAAACTCCTCAAAAATAAAGATTGCTGGAAAGAACCTAAATACTAGATATTATCTAGGTTGTGGTTAAAACAGGATTGGCATAACTTAGATTCCACAAGTGTGGGTAGAAGAGTTGAGGTTTTATTTTGAACCGCGATTATAGATATAGTCTTTGAAGTTGGTTCAATTTGAGCCAAATCCTAGATCCTCTCTTACTGTCCACATAACTTTGTAACTTACTCCCTCTTTGCATTTCAACTTCCACTATTAAAAACCTGGTTGAGTTGCCTGGATGATTAAATGAGATAATGCACATTAAGCATTTAGGATAGTGCCTGGAATAGAATAAATCAACAAATGGAAATTACTATCACTATTATCATTAGCGCAATTTTTATCTCAACATAATAAATATTAGTCATTGCTATTATCACCATTATTATCTCAGAATAAAAGAGTGGCCCACAGAGACATGGGAAATCAAGGATAGGACTGCTCAGAGGCAGCAATGGGTCAAATTTAATGGTCACACAAGTGCTTGATAGAAACATCAAAATTTTCATGTCAATAAATTAAAGAAGCAGAAGCTTTTGAGGGCAAGAGTTTTCATACTACCTGTATCATAGTATGATTTTAAATTAGCTCGTGTAACACGTGCATTGGAATGCACCCTTAGAAACCCATCAGGATCAATTAACTTCCAAGTGAAACCCCCCCATAACTAAGTGATTTAACTTGTTAGAAAGAGTTATTTAGTTCATCTATCTGGTTGCCAAAGCAATTGTGCCAAAAATGATTTTAGTTTTGGTACACATCATACTTAAATATCTTTCCCACTGACTAGCCATCAACTAATTGAACTGCTTATGGAGAACACTAGAGGAACATGGATGCAGAGCATGGTGTTCGTTTGTCTGGTTGTCAATCGATTTACCCAGCTGGTCATCTACTTATAGATTTTTTTTCACTTAAATGAAAAACTAAGTGAAAAATTCTGAGTCAGATTTTCAGTTTAGGAATATATTTTCCCTAAAAAGTAAGAGTTCCAAAATATTGCAGGTCAGCTATGCCCCACGTAAAAGTATCCTGACACTTTATCCCTCTCAGAGCAAATGTCGTTTTCTGGAACCTTCAGGACATTAATGCAGCCAATTTTCATTAAAAGAAATGAATTTCAGCCAATGAGACACACTTATATTTATATTTTTGATTTTTATACTTAATTGGTAGTCTTGTTCATAGGAGGGACTCTTTCTTCTTGTTTTGTTCATTTCTTAATCGCCACTGCTTAGAATGGGTCTGATACATGGTGGGGGGGGGGGAGGCTCTGCTCATTGAATTAATGATGGAATAAATAGACGTGTTAGCATTTCAACCTGGGAAAGCAATAAATAATACTTATAGTCACAGTTTTGACTAAAAATACTTTCAATAGTATGTGGTGAGGATCCCTTCTGTAGGCAGTTAAATAAAGCCACAAAATTTGATGTAATCCTGTATTACTCATTTCCATCTCTTCTAATACTGTGTCTGAAAATTCTAAGTGATGATAAAATGCCATTATCAGTGATATCAGTGTTTCTAGAATTGCAGGCATCATGAACTTGGTATATCTAGAACAAATCTTTACTTAACAAATATAAAATATTCCATTTTAGGCCTTCAAAGGATAAATTAAGCTTCTAATAAATCATCTTTCTTATTTAGTCAGGTTTAAAATCACAGTCAACCAGATACTTATTTTTTAATCCCTTTTTTCTTATTCTTGTAAAAGTTTAGTAAATTTCTAGATGGTTTTTTAAAAATCTGAGTGGATTTAAGTAATTCTAGTGATTTGAATTCATTTTGCAAATATTTCCCAGCCTATGACTTAAAGAAATGTTTAATATGTCTTTTTTTAAAGACATGCTATTAACTAAGCTGGAATATTCTCAACACACTTCGTTATGTACAAAAGCTCCAAAAGTGTTCTGAATAAAAATGACTTGCTGAGATTCAGTAATATATTATCTCATATTTACATATGTCTTCAATAGATTTACATACAACTATCAAATAATTGTTCTGGTTATGCTTAGAATTTAAAATTTTACTTGTCTTTCTGATAATACAAAATAATTTCCAAGACAATTCTCTGAGTATTTGTCTTATCTGATTATACGCATGCATAGTTGATACTTGGTGACTATTAATCGTACTTTGACGCAGCCAAAAGTAGATTCTTTTTCATTCTAGGTGTTACTGCTTTCTGGATAGTTATCAAAAAGAATGATTTTTTTCTCAAATTTATCACACAAGAAGATATTCAATGGTTCCCTTCCAAACAAGATACTAAGTATAAGACCATCAGCATCTCTGGCATCAGCATCATTATTTTTACAGATGTTTCACATAAATTCTTCTTGAAAAAATGTTTGCTGCTGCTGATAAAGATCAGCACAACCTGGTACTTCAACAAGAAAATATGATAGGTGCCCGTGGTTTTCTGAAATGCCAACAAATACCCAAAAAATAAATTATGTTGGAATTCCCCGCCTTCTGGTGGTAGCTTACTGAGAATATACGCCAACATGGAAAGAAGAATAGAATCTGTAACATTGTCTCCATGTTTACTAAGGACCATAAATCCCCACTTTATGTACATTGTCCTCTCATAAAGATAAGCGTGAAAGAGGAGTCTGAGCCCCCATTTGTGTCTGAATCTGTGGATTTCTAAATCACGAAATGCCGTAACGCAATTTGTCTTCTTTGTTTATCACTGCAGACTTTCATGATTGTATAACTTCTGCCTGTGACAGATACACTGCAGCAGCAACTTGTAACTTGCTTTTCAAAAGATGAGTATCTGGAACTAAATTCACTAGTAAATAAAATTAAAGAGGCTTTTATGAAAAACTACCATATGATGAAATTTAATTCTAAAAGGTAAATGTAACAGTTTTTCTTTAAAGCCTCTAAGGAAACAATACTTGTCTCCCCCAAGAACAGTGTATCACTAGCATTCCTGTAATATTGGCTAGTAACAGAGTGATTATAGAACCTCTTTTGGAATAGAAAAAAGCAAATCCCAATAGCTAAAATGGCTTACCACATTTTACAAATAAATATTTAAGTAAACTTTCTCTATATGTCATTAAATATCCAAAATTACTTGACAGACAATTTTCCCTCTACAATTGGTATAATTTCCAAGGCCTTAGAGCCTGGCCATCTGAAGTTTCTAATAATTTGATTCACCTTTGTTTCGAGACAGTTATCATTTTGGCATAATGATATATGGGAACGCCTCTTTCCCTGTATATTTTCTTTATTATTTCTGAAATTAGACTTTAGAAACTAGCTTAAACTATTCTGTTTCTATTTTTAGCCTATTAATTAGACACAACATTGATATGGAAGAGAAATTTTGGTAAAGAAAGAAATATTTCCTCAACAGCACGTTAGTAAATCCCACTTCTGTTCAAACAATGTGCTGTTGTCATCTGCCTTGATGGCCTTGTGCTACATTTATAATTTTATTTTTAAGAAAATAAAGTCTCTCACTCCAAATTCGTCTGCTAATGGCTGTAATAATTTCATGGTCTTCATTATACCATTATCACAGGCATCGGAGAACACTAGTATACCAGCAGCAAATCAAAGGGAGGCTGTAACTTGAGATGGTAATTTCTAGCATAAATCAATCGGATCAACAGAGGTTAGAAAGGAATGCAAAGAGTATTCTTGGAAAATGTTCAAAATCCAATCATAACCAATAATGCTCTGATTTACAGCATCTCTCGTCTGCATGCTCTCTCATTTAAATGACCTATGCTTCCTTTTTTAAAGTCAACGCTGGAAAGATTTCAAATACAAATGACATTCAACAGGGAGGAAGACATAAACAAAACCCAAATGGGTACTTGACATCCTTAATGCCAAGCACATGGATCAGAGTTCATTAGGTTATTTAATCCAGCCCCGCAAATTGGTTTATGCCCAGCGTCTGAAGTAAATCAAACTGAGCCTGAAGAAAATTGGACAGTGGCTCTTAAAAAAAATCTTGCCTCATTCCCTGGAACATGGAAGTCAATTCCAACTCAAGGACGTTGCACTCATTGTTCTCTTTGCCTGGAATGCTTTTCCCCAGAATTTCTGTCTTGTAATCCAAATATCAATTCAGATGTTAGCACCTCCAAGAGATCATTTCTGACGGTACCTCCTCATTCATTTGTCTCTGTTTTAATTTTTCTGTAATATTTCTCATTATCAGAAAGTATCTTAAGTATTGATTTAGTTGATTACTTGTTTGTTATCTGTCCCCCTCTCCCCAGTAGCATGTAAGTTCTATGAGGACAGGAACCTTTACCTATTTTGCTCATCAACGTTTCCTCAGTGCTCTGAAAAATGCCTGACTCAGAGTAGACGCTAAATAAGTCTGCGTTGAGTAAACGAATGAAAGAGAATGAGTTTCGAAGGTAAAACATTCATTCTCTACCAGCCTGGTACTAATTGACACTGAGTGAATGAAATGGTGAAGTCATTATCCACACAGTTCCTATGAAAAAAGCATTACTTTAAAAGAAAAGAAAATATGATAATTAACAAAGGGGTCAATCCTGGTCAAATGGGTAATATAGATAAAGCTTTTGAATTGTTACCATCCTGGAAGTTATTGCTATCATTTGTGATGCTGGGCTCAGTACAATACTGATAAGATGGATCTCCTGAATTCCAGACTAGGTTAGCTTGAGTGTATTGACTGTTTCACACAAGAATGGTCCATTTTTCACAGAAAGGTTGGTTTCTTTCCTTGCTTGGTTCTCTGGGAGGAGGCGGTATAGCATGATATTTAGGTGTATGGACACTAGAATCAGCAGTCGTGGGTTTAACCCTGTTCACTAGAAAAATGACCATATGTGAATTGCTTTACCTCCTCCAGTTTCTTCTTGATCTGTAATCATATAGCACTGCCCTCATGTCTTAGTCTGCTCCGAGTGCTACAGCAAAATGCCATAGACTGGGTGGCTTAAACAAGAAACATTTATTTGTCACAGTCTTGAGTCTGGGAAAGCCAAGATTAGGATGCCAGTATGGTGGTATTTAAGGTGAGGGCCCTCCTTCTGGCTTACAGACTGTCATTTTCCAGCTGTGCCCTCATATGCAAGAGAGAGAGAGAGAAAGAGAGAGAGAGAGAGAGAGAGAGAATGACTGGAACAAGCTCCCTGTTCTCTTCTTCTAAAGGCACCAATCCCATCATGAGGACCACACCCTCGTGATCTCATTAAACCTAATCCTAATCATCTTCCAAACCATCGAATTGGGGGTTAGGGCTTCAGCATATGAATTCTGGAGGAACACAAACATTCAGTCTATAAGGCTTCATGAATGTGTTGTGGGCTTACATGAAATAACACGTGAAGTGCATAAGGTGCTTTTGGTACATTATGAGTATCCTAAAGGTATTAGTACCTATTATTAAAATACATAGAATAATACTAAATTTTATATAGGGTTTATATAGGATTTATATAGGATTCTGAGATAAAGTTTGAATAAAGAGTTTAGATTTTACATGTGGATTTTATTTCTGTTGAGGAAGAAATATGTGCATGTCATCACTTCGCTCTCTGCTTAAAATTCACTTCCTTGGGATTGGCCCCGTGGCCGAGTGGTTAAGTTTGCGCGCTCTGCTGCAGGCGGCCCAGTGTTTCGTTGGTTCGAATCCTGGGCGCGGACGTGGCACTGCTCATCAAGCCACGCTGAGGCAGCATCCCACATGCCACAACTAGAAGGACCCACAACGAAGAATATACAACTATGTACTGAGGGGCTTTGGGGAGAAAAAGGAAAAAAATAAAATCTTTAAAAAAAAAAATTCACTTCCTTGCATATGCTGAAACACTGTCACTCAATTTACATTTCCCAACCAAGGATGAGCAGGACGTGGTCCGTCTCCTGCTTTAAGGTCAGAGCCCTGTTGTGGAATGACAAGTGGTAAACAACAGCTCCAGCTGGAGTTGCTTCATCTAACTATCCTTGAGTTCAATAGACCAAAAGGAAGTTTTAAAAATGGTGCTTTTGAAACCAGCTCACAAATGTTTGGTTAATGATCACCAGCAGAGAAGATGCCCAACCAAATACCCTCAGGGAGCCCTAGCGTATTTTCAGTGGATGCTCAGGAACTGACAGGAGGAAAATAACTATACAAAATTATGTGCAAGTGCTAAATGACAGCCAGCTAGAATCTGCAACTTGAGGGGCAAAATCCACACATAAATGTAAGCCCCAAACAGGAGGAGAAAATCAGAAAGTATAGGAAGCCACGTATCTTCTCCTGATACTGACATGTCTGACTAGAGGAAAGTCACTTCCCCTTCCAAAACCTGGGGTTTTCAGAATCAACTTTATAAATATTAAAATATAGAAAAGATCGAATTGAGATATAAGGAATCAAAAATGGAAAAAATAGTAATGACCCCAGTTTTGTTTATATATTCGTATTTTTAAAAACTGGAAAATACAGCAGAATGTTAACAAAGGAGTTCTGGGTGTGATATTAGAAGTGAGTTTAGTTCCTACCTTGTAAGAAAACATATATGATTTGTTAGTGAACATATATAATTTTTATAATGAGAAAAATTACAGGTATTATTGTAAAATCTTACATCAACCTCAGAAATCAAGCAAAATAATGTTTGGAGAATTTTTAAAATATAGGTATATTGTGTCACCAGACACTGTTTTCTCATGGTTGTCCTCTGTGATGGTCATATGTAGATCACAAACTCCAAAGTGGTAAACACAGAGACTAGCTCATCTGGAGTCTGTCCAAAGTCACTCATTCATTCAACATGGTTTGGTTTTCCCTGCCTAGGCTGTAAGGATACAAAGAAAAGTTGAAAACATCAGGCCTCCAGAAGTTCTCGATCTGGGAATGAGGAGGGATGGGCAGTAAGGAAAACAACTACAAAACAGAGACATGAGGACAGAGGTCCATACAGAGAATGGAATGAGATAGAGAAGAGGAAAGAAAGTCAAATCAAGGAGGTTCCACAGAAAGATAATGAAGAAAGGAATTGTGAAGGTTCCTAGTTCTTCAGGGAGAGTAAATCAGGAAAGGTCATGGTAGGGAAACAGAAAACCTGTCTTGATCAAAGAGATCGGTGAGGAACAATAATTTTCTTTGGTTCTAGCAAACATGCTCTTGTTTTATCTCTTAGAGCTAGAACACAGAATCCAGGTAAATGGTTGATAAAAAAATAATTAAAAGCAAAGACACACCTATCAGTTGGTGGATAACATAAAGAGCTACAGGCTAATGAACAACAGCTCATTTTAAATTAGGAGCCATGAAAACACGATTAAAAAACATATCTATATAGGAAAAAGAGAGTAAAGAATGGTAATCTCAAACAAACGGAGATGATAGAAATAAGCAATAGAAGAGAAATAGTCAAAATGATCTATAGAAATCATTTGAAAAAATAAAATGAAAAAGAGAGGGATAGAAAGCAAACAAGAAACGAAAAGGCAGTCCACAGGGCAATTAGAATGGGGTATGATTATCCATGGCAGGACCAGCTAAGACACAGAGAAGGCACTAAAAAATAATAAATAAATAAATTCTGCTCAGGAAGAGAATGAAATTTTAAGAAGAAAGGGATGGTCAAGATATGAATTAATACAAATGAGACAAAAGGAGAGAAAGAGATACAGGGGGAGGGGAGCCCACTGTGCATCAAATTCCAGCTCAGTAGGAGTCTTGTGACTGCAGCGGACAGGGTTCACACCGCAGAACACTCCAGGCTTCACACACGGAAAATGCAATAGTTATAAAAACGGCAAAAGTCAGAACTGAAAAAATGGTTTTTAGGGTTTTTTTTAAAGGTATCCAGCATAGTGGGCACAAACTAAATTTTCTGAAGCAAGAACAGAGTAAGTTATGTTTTAAATGTGAGGTAGTATGATGTCGAGTTTCAGCACAAAGATACTGATTTCAAATCCTGGCTCCTCACTTGCCAGCTGTGTGACATTTGTGAAATTTTATAACCTCTCTGTTCCCAGTTTTTCATGTATAAAACCGTAATAATAAGACTGTCCACTTCAAACAGTTGTGTCAAAAGACAACAATAAGAAAGCCTACTTCATCAGGTCATTAATATGGTAAAGGATTTAGAACTGTGACTAGCACACAGTGAAAACTATTTAAATGTTAGATGATGATGGTGATGATGATGATGATGACGATGATAATGATGACAATGATGATGATGATTGCCTAGGGATTAACTTCATGGTCCCCAAAAGTTGGACAAACCCCTGCTCTTTTAAATTTTCTTTGTGATCTTAAACAAAGTATGTGAGCACGCTAAGCTTCAGTGCCCTCATCTACTAGAAGAGAATGATGGTAACTACCATGTGGCATCTTGTGAGAGTTAAGTGTAAATGTGCATGTGTAGTGTGATGAATATGAAACCTATCAGGCTCCTTCAAATCTGGAGCAAAAGGATATCATCAGAGTTGATGTAATTCCCACAAGACAGTAACCTGCTCACCTGGTGGTGTTTTTCTTGTGTTGCAAGCTGAGCTTAGGTCTAATATAATATTTGTCGAATCTATTGTTCTAAAAAGATCAAAGATAAAGCCACACTGATAGAAGCTTCCTGCCCTAACTGCAAATGTAGACAGCATTATTTTTGAGGAAACATAATACTGCTTTGGTGAATTATCTCAACATCCCAGAGACATGGTAAGAAAATTAGCCATGGCTAATCGGAGGGGAATGTCAATGAGCAGCCTGAACTCGAATGGAACCCACCCCCCCACCAGAGACCCCACTGCACTGTCCAGAGCTCGTCGTGGTGAAGCAGAGGGGGCCCTTTTGAAATGCTTCTCTTAGGGTACCACTGAAGCTCGCGCAATATGGCAATGGATCAAAAGGACAAATATTCTCTTTCTGTGGAGAGGAATGGGGTTTCCCAAGGGAGCAGGAAGGGGCACCAGACTGAGGGGTTTTGAGAGACAGATGTACGTTAGGAAAGGAGGAACTTGGAAGAAGATGACAGGGAGGAGAAAGGAAGCAGATATGCATGGCGCCCTTTTTGGAATGACTTCTCGGTCATCATCAAGGCTGTGTCTACCCAAGAAATGTGCACTCTTCATGCCAACAGTCACATGTCAAGGTCCCTGTCACGGACATACATACATAGAAGCATGTGTGAAGGTTGCTACTACCACATTGCTGTAATAGTGAAACAAGAAAAATAATTTACACTTGCATTAAGGTGAGAATAGTTAGGTAAGCTAAGAATATTGACAATATGCAATGATATTTAGAAATTTTAAAAATGTATTAACATGGGAAAATCTCTGACACTTATGCAGCAGCCAAAAACAATTCAACCATTACAATCATGCTTGTGAAGAATAATTAATGATATGGAAAAATATACACATATATAAATAGATCTGTATGCATACATAGACAGAAAAGCAATAAACAAAATGCTGTGATACGGTATAATCTCAGCCATATATTTTTTAAAATGCATAGGAAAAAGAACGAAAACATAAAATGCATTCACAATGCTGCATCTGAGTGAGGAGATACTGATGGATTTTCCTGCTCATTTACCCTTCTGAATCCCGGCTCCGAAAGATGCAAAGCTCATAGGTGATGAGAAAGACAGAGAAGCAATCTTCAAGGAGCGTTGCAAAGAATGCTCAGCCCCAAGGTCAACTACACAAGGCACCGGAGAGTGAACAGCTGCAGTTTTCCTGTCCACGGCTCTACATAATGTTGCTGAAGCCAAGACAATTCTTTATTCTAGAGTCAGGAGAAGAAGCCGTAAGTTACCATATCCAGAATTCCCTTAATAGCTTTCCAAATCACACTCAGGAGCCAGTTCTTGGTTTGCATCACAAACCCCTCGCAAATTCTCGCCCAGACCATCCTCATAGTGGAGCTAATTAGACTATTGTGCCTCTGCCGCTACTTAGGGGCTGCATTTTGTGAAAATTAATTGCTATGTCATTAGTAGGGAGAGAAACCCCTTATGAGAGAAATGGAGTGGGGCATGCACAGATCAACCGTAGCTGGAAGTGACTTCTGGGGGCCAAAATGCCACCGAATAACTCAGCCTTCTCTCTTTGTCTTGCCACTGTGCTTGGAATTTCTCCTGAATATTTCAACTTAATTCTTTTTATTTAAATTCATTAACTTTTAGGTTTTTCCCATCTCCAAAAATCATATTTATTAAATCTCCTCAACTCCATTCACTTTCACTCAAAAGTTTTGGATCTACTCAGAGCAAAGAGTGAAACAGGACGTCAGCATACACATTTCTACAATTTTTCATTTTATGCTAAGGGCATACTTTACTTTAAAAATCAATAAAACAAGTAGTACCTAATCAAGAAAACAATCATAAAATAAAATTCTAACAGAAAAATTTAATGACTGAAGATTTTCCTCAAAATTAGAAATAAATATGTTCTGTATATACATAAAATCCTGTCTCTTATACACAGATATGTGAACTTGGAGTATGCCCGAATAATCCAATAGAACTTGAAGGAAGTATTTCTTATTTTAAGTCATTTCGCATATGTGGCTACTGGATGTATTTTGAAGCAATCTTTCACTGATGACTTTCTACATAATTCTCAAGGCTAATTAATTATGGATAAACAGAGATATTTCTAAAAATGCTATTGGAATCCACTTACCTGGGGCAAAGATAGCAAAATCAGAGGTTACAGGTTTATAGGCAATATTGAGCTCTATGAAATAGTCTCCTTGAATCCAATAAAATACTTATTAGTAGGACCAAAAAGTCATTATTTTAGTTCTAAATTCAATTGGGGAATCAGTGGAAAATTTGCAGTTTTCTTCTTCTTATTTTCACAGCGTTTCAGAGAAGAACTTCATTTTTACATTGCCCCCGTCCTGTGATCCTTCTTGCCCTCATGACGTGTTGCAGAAAGATTTCTTAGTATCTCATACCTCATAAGGCAACTTTCAGGAGGAGAAAGAATTTTCTCTGTTGTAACCATTTCAGAGACATTCTTATCACTTCCAGATAGAATTTTAAATAATCTATAAAAAGTTGTCTACCTGAATTTCAGCTAGTCACCCTACTTTCTTTCTCCAGTTATGTTGGCCAACACTCACTTAAGTGCCTGTTATTTTATTTCTAAAACAATACACATTTTATATTTTGCTGCTTTGTTTTGTGTCTTCAAATGAAATTGAAATCTGTAAGAACTTTCTAGGTATGTGACTACTTGCTCTCAATTTTCTAAATGTTCTGTGCACTCTAGGCCCTGTAATAGATTTTGCATCTATATCATTACACAAAATAGTTCTTCTCAAACTTTCGTATAGATTATGTGTCTATTGGGGAATAAATTCACTGCATTAAGGCAAATACCAGGTAACACTTTCTACTTAACATTCTAAAACTGCTTAGGGACGTGTGAAATGAAGTTCTACAGAATAGGGATTGTATATTGCCTATTAGGGTAGAGTTTAAAAGCTAATTATGCATTCATCCATGCTTAATTACTGAACCATAGAAACACCTAAATAAGCAATTTGTAGTTATCCAATGTGAAATAGTTATCCTATTAACACCCAACGCAAAGCATAGAAAAAAAACCTCTCTTAAAACCAAAGAGGAAATAGAAGCAAATATTTTCTTTAAAGGCTAATGGAGTTCAAGGCGTTAAGCTAACGAATGTTGCATGTTCTCTACAAACTGTTCTGTTTTCCTGTTCACCAGAAAATTATACATCAAATTACAGAGATTATTGTTAGGAATTTACATACCACCTGCTTTTATTTCCATTAACATTTTCCTTTCAAACTCTTTTTATATCTTCAATCTTTATGTTGAAACGTAAATGTTTTTACCTTGCAGAAACTTGAAATTAACGTAATTAAGAATCCTGATTTTCCACCTCCAATTCTTTTTGGGGAGTGTTACCCTCACTCGAGAGCATTCCTAATGCAGCACTGTCATTTATGAAACAAGATCCTTGGTGTTTTATTTGGCTGTCTTTGTTTAAAGGATTTTTGTTTGTTGCATCATGGTCTAATGCAAAGCCCACTCAGAAGTCATCACCGCCAACTAGGTAAGCTCGGAGTGGGCAGAACTGTACCACCTTAAATTAGGGATTGTACAGAGTGCCCAGGGAAAGGCCCTGACCTCAGATGCTTAACCGATTCTCTTGAACCTTATCTTTTCTCCTGAGATTGGAAGAGACATCTGTAGCAAAACTGTCTTTGATGCAATAGCTATTAATATAAAGAGAAGGGAAAATGCAAGCACAATGAGAACAGGAGCAGATTATCTCAAGTAATGTCCCAGCTTTGCCATTTGCCAGTGCCACTGCCAATGCTCTGTGACCTTCAGCAAAACACTCAAATTCTCTGAACCTCAGTGATTCATTTTTGTTGTATTTTGTAAAAGCACTTATGTCAATAACAGATTAGAAATTAAATAAATAAATAAAAACCTGGTCCTAGATTATCATTTGACAAACACAATACCATCTATTCTCTCATCAATTTCATTGAGCAACCTGATTGTGTTCATCTACCTGTGACCTACAGGGCTGAAAAATCAGAGCCCACAGTTATCTTAAACCTAAGAAAAGCTTTCTGCGGAGATCCACGTCCCTCTCAACTGCGGAAACACCCGAAACTTCTCAGTTCTCTAAGAAGGAAGAGAGCTAGCTAGTGGGAGAAACCGTGGAGGGAACCGAACTTTTCTGTCCACATTGGTCATCCCCTTCACATCGGTCACTGGTACCCACTTCTTGATTCATCTCATTCTGAATATCAAACAATAAGAAAACTGAGCAAGAATGAATAAAATTAAGTAGAGTAGCAAATACACTCAGACTGTAACATGGATGTGCAAAGAGAATACACCTTCATTTTAAGATTGTTCTTACCTTCCTCGAAAGCCCCCAAACCCTGGAAAGTAGAGAAGGAAGACTGCGTTTAATCTATATCCAGTCTGTAAATATTAGCCTGACGCAATCATTTAAATAGTGCTTTTAGATAGAATATGGAACCACTCAGATTTCCCATCTCCCTCTCCCGTGGTGGAGGTTTGTGGCTTATGTGAACTCATAGAGAAAGAGTGAAGGACATCTTGCGTCCTCCTGTTGTCCTCTGATTCCTTTGGTTTCCATGCTGATGTTTTGTTCCCTTGGTCGCTGCTGATCCTGCTGGGATAAAGCTAGCAGCTTGTATAAACGCCCAGTCCATGTCTTCTTGTCTTGGTGAGGACCTGAAAGGCTAACCCTGGCAAGCTTGGCCCATCTTTAACCCCAGGCCTTGCTTTAACCCCCATGAAGTCTGATCCCCAGCAGGTCTGACTAAATCAATATTTTTGACGTCTTGTAACTCATTGTTAACACACCAGTGTGCCGAGATGTAGAACTCTGTACTAATGGAAGAGAGGAGGTCTTCACATATGAAAAGGCTTTCAAGTCTATTGTTGAATGTTGGAAAATCCTGTTTTGAATGTTTTCCAGGCTCGTTGTAGCAATTTATTCCCACTCCCAAGCTCACCTCCTCCCCTCCGACAAGGGAATGCCATAGGCTCGTTAAGGAAAATGTCAAATAGCAGAAAGGCGAAAGAGAAAAACATGTTGATATTTGGCTAAAAAATATAAAAATAATTGAGAGGCCTAAAAGAAATGCAACTTATTCCACCTCCCTTTTCCAGTTCACTCATTAGTTCATTCAAGAAAGTGAAGGGGTGAGGAGAAGGGACTGAAGAGGCCCCAGGTCCTGAATGAAAGAAGACTAATGGCAACAACAGGCAGAAGCCAGCAAGTGATCACATCGGCCTGGTACAGAGAGTAAGTCGTTCAAAACTCCCTAATTTTGGATTACATAAAATCTATTCAAACGTCCACATATCACATATCCCTAAAATTGTTTTTTCAGACTACTTGTGAGAATCACTGATCTGGAAAGCCCAAAAAAGAAAACCGAAAAAAAACTACACATCAAAGGGAATACTGCTGATTTGATTTTCTAGAAAGCTGGATAGCGAACGTGATGAGAACCATCTTAATTGGCCTCAAATGTATTCCTCGTCCCTCTTGCCCACCTCTGGTTTGTGCTTGCGTTCCTTCACCCACTGGGCCATTATTGGTTGTAAAGATCATAACATGAGAAAAAAAGTTATAACTATCATTCTCTTTGTCTGGTGAAGATTATATGTGACTATAGACTTTTCCTGAATGAATTGTGACTGTGGCATTTTAGCGCACTGCTGAATGCTCCTTTATTATCTTTCATTTTCTCTATAGTTCCTCTGTGTCAATCTTTCCCCGAAGGTCATATAAATATTTTTTTCAACGCTTTTTTTAAGATCCTGTCAATACACGTTTCAAGAGGAAAAACTGTATTATGGTATCTTTTTATTTTCTAGACCCACATTTAATTTTGTTTGTTTGTCTCCCTTATATTGAGCTTTCACTCCTGGGAGTAAGGTACTAAACGTCCTAAATGTGTCCCATCGTGTTCTAAGCCCCCTGTACATAACTATTCTCGTAGAAATGTCACTGCAACGTTTTCAGTCACATGGCTAGTACAACAAAGAGTGAATGAACCGGTACAGAGCTTTTTAAACTGGGTCTCTTCATTTGCTAGGGCTGCAGTAACAAAGAGCTGTAGACTGAAGGGCTTAAACAACAGAAATTTATTGTCTCGCAGTTTTGGAGCCTAGAAGTCCAAGATCAAGTTGTCACCAGAGTTTGTTCCCTCTGAAATCTGTGAGGGAAAACCCGTCCCTTGCCTCTCTCTTAGCTTCTGGTGGTCTGCTGGCAATCTGGCATTTTTTGGCTTGTAGATCTCTGTCTTCATCTTCACATGGTGTTCTCCATGTGCCCATTTCTCTGTGTCCAAATTTCCCCCTGATAATGAGGACACCAGTACTGGATGAGGGCCCACCCTAATGACCTCATCTTAACTTAGTACATCTGCAATGACTTTATTTCCCAGTGAGGTCACATCATGAGCTTTCAGGGTTAGGACTTCGACACATGAATTGGGCGGGTGAGGGGGCCACAGTTCAGTCCACAGCGCTGGGTAGCCCAAGGAGACGCACGTTTGTATGATTTAGACCATTACCTTAAAGACTATTTTCAGAGAGAGGTCTTTGCAGCACATCCTCTGGCATCTAAGCATTTGTGGCGTCATCAGACTTCACCCAATTTATGAAAGTGAAGGTAAAGTTTCCTCTTTAACACCATCTCAAATTCCTTCCTCAAATCACTCTGCGCATGGAGGCTGGGTAGTTACACAGCCACTCTCTTTTGATCTAAACCATTGCTGAGCCAAATGCTTTCTTGGGAGATGTTTACTTCACTGTTTGTAGGTCGAACTGCCCTCGGAGGTCTTTTGTGACCAGATAAAGCTGTTCCTCTGGCCAGAAGGAAAGGTGATTCTCGGGAGAATAAGCTCGTGCCAGCTCATGGGAGTTCCAGGAGAGCAGTTCCCAGCACAGGTCTGGGACAGAGCGGACACTCAGCGTTTATTGAATGATCAAGTTGCCTGAATGACAGAGTGCGACCAGGCTAAGCACACGTGAAACGCAGTTCTGTGAGGGAGAAATGAGGAAGCTTGCCTTACGAAGACTAGAATAGATACACAGAGAGAGATCTGCTTGTGGCCTTTTGACTTCACCCTGCCGTGACAAACTGCCTTGGAGCTATTCTAATGTCATCTTAGACTTCTTTAGAAACTGCTTCGTCTTACCTTTGCATTTTACCAATAAAGAAACTAAGAGCCAGAGAGGTTTAAAGAGACTGACTTGCTTACTACTAGCATTAAGATCAGTAGTAAAATCTAAACCCCCCAAAACCCAGTCAGCTGCTCCATGCCTGTGTGTGTTCCAATTTCTTCTCACTCTTTCAGCTAGGCAGAGTTGCACAGTTATGGATACCATTTGGGGCTGTGTCATGGTGAAGACTCTCTCTCTCTCTCTCTCTCTTTGACCAAATTTTATATTCTGAACCATCTCCCAAAAGTCAGACTTGCCTGTTGGTCTTTGCATTGCCAAGTCTTGGCAAGAATTCTGCTAAGTCGGCTTAGACAGACCCCCTACTCTCAATATCTTATCACCCTGGTTATCTGATTAAATTCTTCATCCCCTATCATCTCCCAGGGGATATCTAATCACCCTGACCAGCCTTCAGCAAGAATCCTGTCAAGTTGGTTTAGCCAGAATCCCCCCTTTACCTCTGATGTCTCTTCTTTGTAATTTTCCATCCACCCTGCTTCTTGTCTATAAATCTCCGCATGCTCACACTGTATTTGGAATTGAGCCCAGTCCTATACTGGGGTCTCTTTTCCCTATTGCAATAGTTCCTGATTAAAATCTTTTTTACTGCTTTAACTACTGTTGACAGTCAACTTTCTAGAGTTCCCAATCTCATCTATAAGAGTTATTTTTTCCACAAGTGTATGTGTGTGCATGTGTGTGTCTGTACAGATCTTCCTCAACTTACAACAGGATTATTCCCCAATAAACCCATTGTAAATTGAGAATATTCTAAGTTGAATGTACATTTAATCTCCCTAATTTACCGAACATCATAGTTTAGCCTACCTTAAACACGCTTAGAATACTTACATTAGCCTACAGTTGGGCAAAATCATCTCTAACCCTAAGCCCATTTTATAATAATGTGTTGAATATCTGATGTAATTTACTGAATACTGTACTGAAAGTGAAAAGTAGCATGGTTGTATAGGGACAGCATGGTTGCAAATGTATCTGTTGTTTACCTTCATGATGGCGTGGCTGACTGGGAGCTGTGGCTTGCTGCCACTGCCCCACATTACAAGAAAGTACGGCACAGCATATTGCTTGTCTGGGAAAAGATCAAAATTCAAAATTCAGAGTACGATTTCTACTGAATATGAATCACTTTCACACCATCGTAAAGTTGAAAAATTGCAAGTCAACCCATCCCAAGTCGGGAGGCCTTTCTCTGTTTCTCTCTCTCTAAATATATACACAGTTGACTTTAAGCAAATAGCCAGTTATTTCTCCAGCAAAAATGGGTTTATTTGGGATGAGAAAAGAATTGCCATTCAGGGTCTGCAACCATGGCGAGCCATGGGAGAGTTTCCCAGCAGCAAGAAACAAGAAACTCTTGTATAGAAGGGAAGAGGGAATTGAGAGGGCTATTGTAAACAAAGAGTCCATTGGAGGAGTTGAGAGTTCTATTTGTAGTGGCTTTCATTGGCTGAGTTGTGACAGTCCTCACTGGCTGAGCTTCTTGCCAGTCAAGAAGAGGAAATCTTCTTCCTATTGGGCTCTGCTATCTACATAGGGCATGAGAGCTCCCCCTTTTGGCCTTTTGACTCCAATTTAATGAGACTTCTGTTTATTACTTTGACTATATATATATATTAAAGGTCATGCATCGCTTGAGGATGGGGACACATTCTGAGAAATGCATCATTAGGCAATTTCATCACTGTGTGAACATCATAGAGTGCGCTTACACAAACCTAGATGATATAGCCTACTACACACCTAGGCTACATAGTAATAATCTTATGGGACTATCCTTATATGCGCAGGCTGTCCTTGATCAAAACGTCATTATGTGGTGCTTGGCTATATATACTTTTTTTTTTTTTAGAAACATCAATATGACCTACAATAAGCCTAATTACAAAGCTTTCAACTGAACTCAGCTGGTCAAGTTTATATTATTGGCTTATAGGATTATAAAACCTCTCTCTTACAATGCAGTTAGGGCCTTCACTTAATGGTAAATTAGATTTTAGAATTTTTTAAGGGTAAGAACTACATATTATTTACCAATGTTATCAAAGGCTGACCCATGCTAAGCCCTGAATAAAAATTAATTGAAAAGTTAGTTAATAAAAGATGGATGAATGGATGTATAAATGAATGTATAAATGAAAGATGTTTCTGTTCTTGACTTCAATACCAACAAGCTAACTGAACTATATTTATTGTAACTTTTTATTTAATACCCAAATTACTTCAGAGGAAACATACACCACCACATCTAGTTGACAGTGAATTTTAGAGGAAGGTTAATACAGACATGACAGGTAAGTAGCCAGCCAGGTATCCTGAGAAAGCCCCTCCTTGCTCAGCTATGCCTTCATGTAATACACTTTTCACCCTGCTTCTATGGACTTGGTGCTAATGGTGTGAGCAAGGGTTTACATTCTTATTCATTTCTATTGTAGCTGAAGTCCTCAAAGATAGTGCCCTGGTCTTCTCTTTCTGTTGTCTCCATGGTGATGAGAATTCTGCTTCTTGTGTCTGTTTGAGATGTGCTGTTGACTGGATCCTATACCAAAGGTTTTCTCTGATGAGCAATGCCTTAGCCAATTAGCATGAATCCAGCTTTGCACATTTTGCCCAGCAGATTTCAGCAAGCAATTTATTTGATTTCGGGGCTCTGTCATTAATTCTGTAATCATGAAATTTAGGGACTTTGGTGTCATTCTCTTTAAAAAGGACAAATCCTATGTAATGACTGTTGGAGGTTGCAGTGGACACAGTAAACAATTGTCTGCACGTTCTAATTTAAGGAATATTCTCCTGTTTTCTGAATACTTTGGTTGCTGAAAGATTCCTTCATTTGAATTTAAATATTCCAGCTAAAAGCCCTCTGGGGAGGATGAAAATACAAAATCAAAAAATGGGACGCTGTATAGGTGAGATTCCAATTGAATGGAGAGGATGAGGACACTGCTCTAATGGGAAGTACTGGGTGGGTCATCACAGTGGGACTAAGCATCCAGTGGCTGCCCCAAGATACGGGGAGCTTGGAGAGGTAGCGGCATCCAAAGACAGGAAAGGTGGGAAGAAAAGACTGTTTTGAGGGAAAAGGCGTATTTTACACTTTTGCTCGAATATAACCTGAAAACTACCAGTTTTCCCACATGCTAGTGAGTGACAGAAAGAGCACTCATTTCAACCTCTAAAACAACTTCACAAAGGGTTTTCCAAAATTCCCTTGCGTTACCAATGCAGAGAGCAATTGTTTCACAAAATATAATAGCACTAACCAAATTTATGTCATTTTCATATTCTTCTCTCAAAACAAATAGAGAAAATACAAGCATCCATCTCACATCTGTAAAACCGTAATAAGAGAAAGGAAAAATGAGTTTATCATTGTTCCCATTAGGCCTGTTGTCCTATCTCTACTTGACCTACTCTGAGTTTTTATCCCATTGTCCATGGATAAGGAGGGAGGAAAACTGAGTTCTGTCCTCAAATGTAACTGTGGCCACAATCTATCATGGATCCTGACCATTTCCCAAATGCCAGGCTTCAGTGAGGGCAGGGGAAATGTGGCCTCTGAGTAAGAACAAGACTAGGTTAATATTGACTTTTTACCCCTGTCTTCACTGGCTAACTCACTTTGGACTTCTAACTAACCGCTGTCTTGGGCTGTTCGTTTATGCTGCCTTCTAGTCTTACTGCTTTACCTGGCCCTGCACCGAGGCTGTGCTTCCTTTGCAGTCCTCTCACGTGCTGATGGCTCGCTCATCTACTCCTCAGGGTCAGGAGAGTGATGTGGTCCTTCTCAACCTCAGTCACTGTTTCTCAATCATTACTCCCTGAATATCTAAAGCAATCTCCTTTTTTTTTTTTTTTTTTTTGCTTGAGGAAGATTGTCCCTGAGCTAACATCTGTGCCAGTCTTCCTCTATTTTGTATGTGGGACACTGCCACACATGGCTTGATAAGCAGTGTTTAGATCCTCGCCCGGGATCCAAACTGGTGAACCCCAGGCTGCTAAAGCAGAATGCGCCAACTTAACCACTACTCCGCTGGGCCAGCCCCTAAAGCAATGATTTTTGAAAGACATATCACGTGGAAATGTCACCCTTTCCTCCTCCTGGTTGCTGTCATCTACAGACCTCTCCCTGATAACTCCTCATTCATGGCAGACTCCTGCACCTGAGGTAGGCTTCATGTCTAGTCCCAAATTCTCCCATAATCCTGGGAGAATTCAGCACTCAGGTGGCAGCCATCCAAGCCCCTGGCCTCTCAGTTCTTCACCAGCCTCATAACAATGGCATACACCTCCACTCCACTACAGCCGCTCACTCCCGAGCCTCGTCCTGGCCATTTTCCTTACGTGGAACCATTCTAATTCCAAAATATCTTTCTTCATTCTCATAAAATTTTCAATGCCATCTTTTAAAAAGATTATTTCTTTTATGACTCTCTAGCATTCTACTTTCTCCCAAGCCAGCTGTTATTTACTGAATATTGCTTGAGCAAACGAATGAGTGAACAAACCTGTGAAATGAAGAGGAAAGTGCCAACATCCAATTACAATAACATTTCTTCTTCTATTAAATAGAAAAACCTAAATCCTGTGGCTAATCTGGTCCTGGTTGCTGTGCTGCACTGTTGAATCCAGATAAAAGCTCAGCTTCCTGCCTCCCAATGTCGTTAGAAAATACCTGGACCTCCCGAAATGGGTGGGGGATGGGGACAGAGGCACAGGGAGAAGCAGGAAGAGTGCCACATTAGCACTATAGGAGAATTTTTATTTGAAACATGAAAATACTGCTTCAAACATGGCATTTTACAGCTGAGGAGAGAGAAATATTTATGCATGTATATAGAATGCAATGAGCTTCTTCTCTCTCACTTTTCCTTACTTTTTTTCTCCCCAGGGAATCAGAGATGCTCAAATTCTTTCCCTTGAGCAGCTGATTAAGGGGTCACTCCAACAAATGAGAGCTTTAGTAATAATGACATCTTGTAACATCCCAAAGACTCCCTTACTGAATCAAGCACACATTTTAATGAGCAACTTGAATCTCTCTCTTGGTTCTACTCTATAGGGTCCATGAACTTGGTTGGCTGGGCTTATTGTCATTTGCACAATGTTTTAATCTGAATCTTTTTCTGTCATCTCAGAAAAAAATCTACCTAAATCTCAAGAAATTTTTGAGCAATTAAAAATCAGATACAGTTACTTCCAGTGTGCAAGTTTTTTCTCACTTCTCTTCCTCTGTCATTCTACAAGATGTCCTTCATAATCTGTTATAGGCCCTGAATAAAATTGCAGTGACAGTATAATGGTGTCACCAGTCTCTTAAGAAACTGCGAGCTAGTTTCTCAAGGAGAGAATACACATATTATCTCTATAGTGCAATGACTAAGTGTAAAGCAGTACTCAAAAATTGTTTATAAACATCTGTATGAATGAATGACTAAGGCTATACCAATATGGGGTATAATTAACTAATTTAGTGAGTATTTATGAAGCATCCACTATATGCCACCTATTATTCAAGGTGCTGGCAACATACAATATACTTTGGCAGTGAACAAAGAATTTAAAATTCCCCACCCCATGGAGCTCATAATTTTTCCATCCTATTGGAGGAGGAAGGTATGGCAGCCATGTAGGAGTGTGGATCAGATGTCTCTTCAAAGGGAGCTTACTGTGAACATGCGCCATAGTGAGCCGCTCTATCCATGGGTTGTTCCTGGCTAATGACTGAAACCAGAGTGGGAACTAGAGATACCATTCCAGCCCCTAGAGGACTCCTATAATGATTAATCTGTGCTCTGAAGCTCCCCACTGGACAGCCAGGCCAAGACTTTCTCAAAGCCACATTATAGTCTTGAGGGTCTTTCTATCCAGTTCTCCTTCCTAATTTCTCACCTTCCTCAGATATCAGGCCTATATTATGGTCTGCACTCTATTCCTTTCCTCTTTAGTTTAGAGGTGTTTTCCCTCAGAAGTCTCTTGCACTTCTAACTCCATTTTGGAGTTGGCTTGTTGGAGGCACAGATCTGATACAGAAGGGTAGCAAAGATTCTCTCATTTTAATCCTTTAAACATGAAATAGATTTTTATACTTATATGATTTCCCATGATATGCTCGCTACTGCTTCATTCTGATGGTTCGGGCAAGTCCACAAAGGAAAGGGAAAGTATTCCCAATGTGATGCCAATACCAATTATGCAGACATACGTTAAAAAGCAAAATCATTAGAATTCCAGATAACACAATGCTGAAGTGGCTGGAGCCAGTGTGTTCCTCTCTTCCAAATCCTTCATCCGATGATGTCACACTGGTAGCTGGAAATCAGCCGTGGTGGAAGGATTTACACCATGTAAATTGGCAAAGTCTATAAATCAGGGTTATTTTTACTTTGCGTGTTTTGTTTTTTCCAGAGGGTTAGTTTATCACTGCTTCCAGACCTTGTATTCAGGTATGCCTGACCAGCAGTCTGAGAATAAGAGTGCATACTTTTGGAAAGTGAAACAAAGCAAAGACCGAGCTAAACTTTGCAAAGTGTTCTTGAAAATAAACTGAAGTCAATTCATGGTAAAAACAGTTTAATAGTTTCCCCATTGGTTCCTGCTTCAAACACTCCGGTTCCTGTGTTTCCACGTCTCTCCTCTGCCCTCTTCTATCCTCGAAGGCACCTTCAGCAGCCTTCTCTGGAGTTTCCCACCGTTACTTTGGCCCTTTTATCTTGCATTAATATGGAAGCTCCATCGCATTATTCTGAGAATATGTTGTCCAAAGAAAATGTTTTTGATGTATTCCTTGCAATTAAACACATTCCCTTGTCTCCTAATTTGTACTTTGAAATACAGAATTTTGAAATATATCAATATTGTCGCTAAATACTCAAAATACATCATTCCTGACATCTATGTAATTAAAGAACATTAATTAACATTCATTATTCTTCAAAACTTATTTATTCCCCGTGCTTGTTCATGTCTTTTTGTGATTTTCTTTCATGTATTTTGATTTTTCATATTATCCCGGGGCTACACTTGATATCCTCTTTTTGATGGTTTTTACCTACCATGAACTGTATTCTGGTGACTCATTCTAGAAATATTTTGCTTGTTTTTCTTTCTTTTGAGTTTGTCTGTTTGTTTTTAATATTTTAAAAATAAAACATCTTGTCATTTTCCTTACAGAATCACTTAAGGAAAATGTTGGTTTTCTTGTTTTCTGTGGTCACAATAAAATAAGCTTAGGAATGATAATATGAAAAGGTAATATACTTATCCCATAATCTTTATGAATGCATTTAATAGAAATCATTTTTGGTAAGATATCTTTAACTTCCTTGGAAGAACAGAACAACTCATTCCTTATCTTTCAGTGGTACTAAGAAAACAGAAACAATATTGAGAACACATTTTCCACATGTTTTTGACAAAGCCTAATAGTTTTTAGTATGCTCATTAGAGGAATCCAAACAAAACATTAAACAAAGGGAGAGCAGATGTGTGCTCCAAATGACTCTGCTCCCTTGTTGCCACACCCAAGGCAGACATCATTCATTGTCATTGCCATCCTTCCCATGGAGCACAGAAAAGGCCATCATCCTCCTCTTCATGACTGGAATTTGCTATGAGATAAAAATGTCTTCTTACAAAGGTTCTTACTTTAAAAATGTGATTTATAATACTTTAATATTCCCATATGTTTGAAATCCTTCTTGAATTAAATGATACTAGGGACTGAAATGTTTTCAGTTTCTCCAAGATCTAAAGTTTCCTACACTTTCTAGATGTCACGTAACTTTCTGGGACCTTGCTGGTTTTCCTTTTGTTCTAATTCTAATATTAAAATATATCCACAGACCTTCATGAAAACAGATTTGAAATTTGAGTTAGAGATGTTTCATGCATGCCAGCTGTTTATCAACACTTTAATAAATATGCCTGACATATTAATACCAAGAGACGAAAAAGGAAGTTGCTCAATTATCTAGTATCCTCAACTCTAGTGCTATGAAAACATCTGGTTAATAAGGAATTTAACAAATGGTAGCTTTGGCTTTGTGTGTGAGGAAAAGCATCCTGTGTTTTGACCGTAAAGTTTGCAGTCTTAGGAGAATACTAAGCTAAAAAATAAATTCCACTAAGAGCCAACCCCCATGGCCTAGTGATTGGAGTTTAGCACGCCCCACTCCAGTGGCCTGGGGTCATTTCCCAGGCATGAAACTATGCCACTTGTCTGTCATGGCCATGCTGTGGCAGTGGCTCACATAGAGGAACCCGAAGAACTCACAACTATACACCGCTATGTGCTGAGGCTCTGGTGGGGAAAAAGGAAGAGAAAAGGAGGAAGATTGGCAACAGATGTTGCCTTAGGGTGAATCTTCTCCTGCAAAAAAGTAAAAAATAAATAAACAAACAAATAAATTCCACTAAAAGTTAATATTCTGAAATATCTTGTAACAATATATCTAGTAATCAGAGTATTTAATCAGCTTCCTTTTGTCCGTCTGATGGCCAGCTTCATATCATAACAAGACAAAAATTACAAATATTTGCTCCTATTCTACTGTGAGAGGCCCACCAATGATGTTCATGTCCTAATTCTCAGAATCTGTGAATATGTTGCCTTATGTGGCAAAGGGCCTTTGCAGATGTGATTAAGGAGCTTGAAATGGAGAGATTATCCTGATTATCCAGGTGGGCCCAGTGTAACCACTGGAGATTTTCTAAGTAAAAGAAGGACACAGCAGAGTCAGAGAGAGATTTGAAGATGCTGTGTTCCTGGTTTTGAAGACGGAGGAAGGCAACACCAGCCAAGAAATGCAGTGGCCTCTAAAGGTTGGAAAAGACAAAGGAATGGAATCTCCCAAAGACCCTCCAGAAGGAACACAGCCCTGCCAACACCTTGATTTTAGCCCATTGAAGCCCTTTTTGGACTCATGACCTCCAGAAGTGTGAGATCACAACTTTGTGTTGTTTTAAGTTGCTGTGATTAAGTGTTGCCCCACCTAGCTTGTGGAAACTTGTTACAGCAGCAATAGAAAACTAATACATCCTTTAACCCGTTCCAGAGGAAAGAAAAACAGAAGGCATTAACTCTTTGTAATCCTCTACCTGAACCAGAAAATGAATCCCTTAAAAATGTCCCAGATTTTTTTCTATTTCCCCTCAATATGCTGTTACGGTACTGAGAAATGTTCTCTTCATTGATCATATGCAAAGGTACATTTTTCTTCATGACTTCAAGAAAAAGTTTCTGTGAAAGGTAGAAAGTAACACTCTCAAGACAAAGCAAATTATTCCAACAGTGAGCAAAAGAGAATAAAGGAAGCAAAGAGTTTAAATTTCCAAGGTCAGAACATATTCTTAACAATGACTTCACTGTCACTTTTAAGCAGAGCATTTGTTCTAGTTTCATTTTCATGCCTTGGGAGTGTTTGGAAGCTCGACAGTGAGGGTGCCCCACGTGACTTTGTACACACAGCATAATTGTCATTAGCAAATGTTCTCAAGTAGACTTTGTAACCATTCAAATCAACAAATCAAGTGTGCTCTTATGATAACAATAAGTGTGTGAAGCACTTTGAAATGTGCTATATGCTAAAGGCTAAAATATTACAGATTTGTTTATATAAGCCTCACATGCTAGTCCATATTTATGACATGCAGCTTAGCATGAAAGGGCAATGAGTTTCAGGACAGAGATTGCTCCCAAATCCTTCAAGTGTGATTTGAGGGGAAGTGGTGCAAAATTCTCATTCCTCAATATATGCCCAGGCCAACATGGCATAGTTCTGAAGATGCACAACAGAGTGAGATTTACCAAAGACTATAGATTACCAAGAGACATTTAAAACAAAAATAATTTTTATACTAGAGCATTTGCTCATCTACTCATTCTCAAAAGCTTTATTATACAGCAAAAATATAGTGAAAAAACATAACAGTAAAGATAGAATACACAAGTTTGGGTTAAAATTCAGGTTTAATTTCTTATGAACTTCTTATGAACTACTTATGAATATCGTATCACTCTCTCTGGCCCCCAATTTCTTCATTTGTAAAGTAAAGGTAAAATCCAGCACACGTAGGAAGTAGTGTTGTCTAATGGTTAAAGCATAGATGCACAGATACCGTCTGGGTCGAAATCTTGGCTCCCCGACTCACTCTATGACTGTGGACTAGTCATTCAATGACCTTCAGAATACCTTTGTCACCGTTTTCTCATCTGTAATGTATCACTTACCTAGCAGGTTTGTGGGTAAGATTTCATAGAAAATATATCAGCACACTGTACCTACTCAATCTGTGTGACCTACTGTAATATGGTTGCGGTGAGGAACAGATGAGGTCATGTCTGAAAAACACAGCACTTAGTGTCATTCAGATTCATTGATTTGAAAGCTGTATAACATAAGTATGTCATAGGTATATATAACATACATAGTACGTTGTATAACGTGTTTCCTCAATTTTAGAACACATCTTCTTTCATATTATTACATTTAAAATATTAGAATGCATCTTACAATTGACTTTTATGTTTATCATGATAGTTTTTTCCCCAAAAGCTAATATTAAATTTGTAATGGTGGGCCAGCCCCATGGCCGAGTGATTAAGTTCACACACGCCACTTTGGCAGCCCAGGGGTTCACCGGTTCGGATCCTAGGCATGGACCTAGCACTGCTCATCAAGCCATGCTGAGGTGGTGTCCCACACAGAACTAGAAGGACGTCCAACTAGGATATATAACTATGAACTGGAGGGCTTTAGGGAGGGAAAAAAAGAGGAAGATTGGCAACAGATGTTAGCTCAGGGCCAATATTTCTCACCAAAAGAAAAAAGATTACTTTCTTTTAAAAAAAATTTATAATGGTGTCTTACAAATGAGGAAATGATACACGTATGTATGTAATTCATATGTATGCATGTATTAGTCAGGAAATTTCCTTATTTCCCAAGCACCAGCACAGTGTGGACGCCAGAATTTGCTCAATAAAGATGTGTCATGCTGTGAATAAATAACTTACAAACCTCTTCAGATTTAACCTGGCCTCCACTTTTCCCACTGCCCTCTCTCACATTTCAGTCTAGCTAAAAAGGCTTTTGGTTAGTGGATTGCTCCTAGATGAAATACTGGACCACCCTTGCCTTTGAAATAAACACAACTCTCATCCTATCTGTAATAGTTTCTCCTCTGAAACCCAGGCTCCCGCTGGTCTGTCTCCTTTGGGCCCTCCCACAATTCGCCACCCTTCAGTTTCCTTGCAGCAGGCAAGCTCCTGCTCCAACATTCCTGTCTGCTTCTCCCCCTCCCTCCCCATCTCCTTTCCAGCAGGCACAGGTGTTGGAAGGCTGAACAATCAGGAGCAAGGGGAAGGTGTTTGTAAGCCAACATGGGCAGGGCGTCTGCGTGGAACTTCCCAATGTGTATTTCTCCATTTTTGCACTTGTGAACAGGAACCACTTTTTACCCATCTGTATACCTTCAGGGCACAGTACAGCACTTGCCTCAGAGCGGGTAATGCTGTTGAATTGAATTATTAAAGTGGACTAAGTTACAAATTATTTATTCATGCTCTGATTTATTAGTTGACCATTTATTGAGAGCTTTGAGCTAGTTGCTGGGGAAAAAAAAAGATGAATAAAATTTCTTTCCTTTCACAGAAAGACTCACAATGAGTGGGGAGACAGATTTATAAACTAATAATTATAACAATACTAAGAATACAATCAATACATTTATGTATGAAATATCGTGAAAGCAGATAAGATGCAATGATTTACTAACGCTTCTTGGGAGAGGGGAGAAGCAATAACACAGTTGAATTTTGAAGAATGACTGTGTAGTCAAGGGGCAGAGAATTTGAGCCATGAGAATTACTATATAACCCAGCAATTCCACTCCTACTTATATATCCAAGAGAAATGAAAACATATGTCCACACCAAAATTTATCTACACCAATGTCATTGCAGCGCCAGTCATAATAGTCAAAAAGTGGAAACAACTCAAATGTCCATTGACTGATGAATGGATAAATAAAATGAGGAATATGCATATGATGAAATATTCAGCAATAGAAAGTCCTGGTATGTGCTATAATATGGATGAACCTTGAAAACATTATGCTAAGTGAAAGAAATCATATTGGAATTGTTTAATGAATACTTTTATAACATGATTTTATTTATATGAAATGTCCAAAATAGGCAAAAATATACAGACTGAAAGAAGATTAATAATTGCCTAAGGCTGGGGGTGAGCGAATGGGGAGAAATGGGGAGTGATTTTAATGGAAACAAAGTTTCTTTCAGATGTGATGAGAATTTTCTAAAATTGATTGTGGAAATGGTTGCACAGTTCTGCAAATAGACTAAAAACCATTGATTTGTGTATTTCAAATGGATGGTAAGTGAATTATGTCACAATAAAACTAGATAGAAACAAAGGAACAAGGAGCAACAGGCAGCCCCAAAATTTACTAAAAATTTCCATATGAAATTGTTATAACTAAGATGTTTACTTGTTATATTGTAAATAAATGTTCTTAAAATAAACGACAAAAGTTCGTAGAGAGGAAGAAGTTGGTGACAAATGAGAGAGAGGAGGGGAGAAAGCAGATAGAGGAGAAAGTCTATAGACTGGGGTTCTTGAAAAATTTGTGAGCAGGTGGAATCTAGAACACAGGGGATTACCTCTTCCACTATGGTGGGGAAGGATGCAGGCGAGGATAGGCAGAAAAGCAAGTGTGCTAA